>NW_006797390.1:7652564-7653788 GCF_000442215.2 Lipotes vexillifer
CAGAACCCTAGCACAATTGGTAAAAGCAAAGCTATACAGACAAAATCACATGAAGTCCACCACCTCAATTTTGGGATGATTTGTTGTCTACTCAGGTATTCCAGAGATGCAGGATACATCAAGTTGATTGTGGAGATTTAATCCGCTGCTCCTGAGGCTGCTGGAAGAGATTCCCTGTTCTCTTCTGTGTTCGCACAGCTCCTGGGGTTCACCTTTGGATTTGGACCTGCCTCTGCATGTAGGTCGCCTGATGGTGTCTGTTCCCGCCCAGACAGAATGGCGTTAAAGAGCTGCTGATTCAGGGGCTCTGGCTCACTCAGGCTGGGGGGAGGGAGGGGTACAGAGTACGTGGTGAGCTTGTGGTGGCGGAGGCTGGCGTCATGTTGCGCCAGCCTGAGGCATGCCATACTGTTACGGCCATCTTTATTAATACATTTTCACATTTCTGATTATTTTCCTATGATAGGTTGTTAAAAAAATTGAATCTGTTCATCAGAGGGGATCAAAGGAATTATAGGAGAGTTTTTCCCATGTAAATTTATGTATTCTTAAAATGTTTAACACGTATATTTATTACTTTGTAATGAGATAATGTTACAAAAATGACCCTGTAAATTACTGTATTATCTACCTTATATTTGGAGAGAAAAGCAACATTGCTAGAAGATAGTTTCTGCTTCCTAAGGATGATACAGTTGTGCTTATAAAAGAGATGAATATACTTATTGACACACTGTTTTCTAGAAGGACTGGACCACTTTAGGTGATCAGGCATATAAGAACACATGTATCACCTTACCTGTTCATATAATGTTTAAAAATCTTCTGCCTGAAAAAAACCTTTTACCTCTTTTATAGGTTAAAAAGTTTTGTCTTACTTTGCTTTCATTTGCAATTCTTTGTTTACATTTTCATGTGTTTATTGACAGTTTGCATATTATCTGTGATTGGTCTATTCCTATTTGTTAATTTCTCTTAGGTACAGGAAGTTCTTAGTATTTCATTGACTTGTATGGGCTTTTTCAATAGTGAGGATAAAGTTCTTTCACAGTTATGAATAATTTTTAGTTTTTGTCATTTGCTCATTAGTTGTTGACTTTTGATGTATATAATTCTAGATTTCTAAGCAGTAAAATGTACTATACTTTTCTTACATCTGTAATTTGTTATTTCTTACATTTCTTTTTTTGTTTAGAAAGTCTTTCCCTTTCTGAATATCATTAA
>NW_006797390.1:7653798-7684444 GCF_000442215.2 Lipotes vexillifer
AAATATGTTTATTTTTTTTCTTTTTATTTTCTAATTAATTAGCATTTTATACCTAGTTCTTTAATCTTCCTGGAACTTATTTTTAATTTTGTGTGGGGATAACATATTTATTTTGATGTTTTCCTAATAACTGAAAAGCTTTCTAAATACTGTGATTAGTCTCTTTTCTTTTGGTTTGTGGCATTTCTTTTTTCTTTCTTTTTCTTTTTCTTTTTTTTTTTTTTTTTTTGCGGTACACGGGCCTCTCACTGCTGTGGCTACACGGGCCTCTCACTGCTGTGGCCTCTCCCGTTGTGGAGCACAGGCTCCGGCCACACAGACTCTGGCCGCACAGGCTCAGCCGCTCCGCGTCATGTGGGATCTTCCCGGACTGGGGCACGAACCCGTGTCCCCTGCATCGGCAGGCGGACTCCCAACCACTGCGCCGCCAGGGAAGCCCTCCTTTTTCTTTCTTAAGTGTGTAATTATTGTGAGATTTGTTCCATTGATCTCTTTGTTGATATTCTTTTTCCAGGACTACATTGATTTGATTATAACAGGCTTGCAATTTGTATTAATGCCCGATTGGGCATTGAAAAAAATTTCCTTCAAATATATATATACACACACACACATACATATATACGTATTTGCCATTCTTAACTCTTTCTTCTTAGGTGCTGCCAGACATTCTTACCCCACTCTCCTTATACGCTGGCTGCCTCAGGTGTCAGCTTAAATGGTACTTCTTCAGAGAGACCTTCCCTAACCGTCCTGCCTAAAGTAGGGCAGAGTCTGTGCCAGTATCAGCACAAATAAATCAGTCAGCCTTTCAGAAGTCATTTCCTTTCACACCACATCTTCCAGATGCAGTTCTCATGTTCCTCATTATTGGGTGAGCTGTTAAAATGAAGACAACTATTGATCTACCGTCAGCTCCTATTTAATTGCTTTAAATTTCCAGCAATTAAATAGGAGCAAATCCTGTCATTTAAGAGAACTGACTTACTATTTAAGAGTATAAATTCTAAAGTTGTAGTTGCAAAACTTACACAGTACATTTTTTTTTTAATACAGTACATTTTTGATTATGTCCTAGATGAAAAAGACAGCCAGTGTCTGGGACAAAAGATCAGCAAGGCTCTGTAAAACCTTTGTACCATTTTAAAATGAAGTATTAGGACATCTGTGCCACAGAGATTCAAGCTAGTGTCCCTGAGAATTTTCAGGTGCACCAGAGTGGTGATTGCTCAATAGGCTAAACTGGAGAGTGTGGGATGATTATCACAAGAGGACCACACACAATGATGACGTGGAAAGTGATTAGTTACAAACAATCAATAGCATAAGAAAAGGATATTATGGCTTCCCTGGTGGCGCAGTGGTTGAGAGTCCACCTGCCAACGCAGGAGATACGGGTTCAAGCCCTGGTTGGGGAAGATCCAACATGCCGCGGAGCAACTGGGCCCGTGCACCACAACTACTGAAGCCCGCGCACCTAGAGCCCATGCTCTGCAATAAGAGAGGCCACTGCAATGAGAAGCCCATGCACAGCAACGAAGACCCAACACAGCCTAAATAAATAAATAAATAAATTAATTAAAAAAGAAAAGAAAAGAAAAAGATATTAAAAGAAAGTTTTTAGAGGTACTGATTTCAATGAGAAAAGGCTGGTGAGGTATTTTGATTCTTTACTAATTGGTTTTCTTCATGCAGGGCTTTCAAAAAGAAAACAAGTAATTTGAGCACACTAACCAACTTTATTCTTCATGAAAAAAGAAAGCCCTTTGTGATTTTAATGCTGCTTATTAACTCTTTTCTTCACTGTTCATGGGGTTATAATCTTAAGCAAACAAACAAAAAATTGCTGATTATAGGGCTGTGGTGCTTCAGTGGCAGCAATGGCACTGACCTTAGTACAATTTTCAGTAGATAAACAGAGCTAATTGATTTATAACCATTATTCTAATTAAATAATAAGGTTCATGTTATCAAGTGTGTTGTTTTGTCCTTATTTCTCACATGTTTTACTTTGGTGAAGAATTACGAGCTGTAAATGGTACAGATGAACTGGTTTGCAGGGCAGAAATAGAGACACAGATGTAGAGAACAAGCGTATGGGCACCAAGGGGGGAAAGTGGCGGGGGGCAGGTGATGGTGCTGTGATGAATTGGGAGATGGATTGACATATATACGCTAATATGTATAAAATAGATAACTAATAAGAACCTGCTGTGTAAAAAAATAAATAAACTTCAAAAATTCAAAAAAAGAAAAAAAAAGAATTACAAGCTGTAATCCAAATGAATTGGACTGTTGAGATGATCCAGTCATTGCTTTTTGAAAAACATTTTAAGCTGCATACCCCTTTTTTCAAATGAATATTATGCAGATATGAAAATAAAACTTATTTTTTTAAAATTAATTAATTTATTTTTGGCTGTGTTGGGTCTTCGTTGCTGTGCACAGGCTTTCTCTAGTTGCGGCGAGCGGTGTGGGGCGCAGGCTTCTCATTGCGGTGGCCTCTCTTGTTGTGGAGCACGGGCTCTAGGCGCGTGGGCTCTAGAGCGCAGGCTCAGTAGTTGTGGCGCACAGGCTTAGTTGCTCTGCGGCATGTGGGATCTCCTGGACCAGGGCTCGAACCTGTGTCCCCTGCATTGGCAGGTGGATTCCCAGCCACTGTGCCACCAGGCAAGTCCCTAAAACTTATTCTAAGAAGTAAAATGAAAAAGAAGGCAAAGCTGTTCTGATTGAGGCAGGACTGGGGAGCGCAGATGCCCCAGTGTGGCCCTGCCAGGCATTCCCTGAAGATGTTCTTTAGAACCCCTACGGCTTCCCAGGGCTGGGTTCAATAAGCCACTAACCAAACCTTTTGATTTTACAAACAGCAGCAACAACAGTAACTGCTATTTATTGATCATTTACAGTGTGATAGGTGTTCTGTCTTACTGCTAATTATTATAATAACCCTGCAGATTAAAGTTCATAATGTTCATAGTATAGATTAGTAAATTAAGGCTCAGGGTATTTAATTAACTTCACTGAAGTCATCCTGATGGAACCAGGAATTGAACCCAGAGCCAGATCTTTCTTGGTCTGTGTTCTCCCTTTAGAGAAAGGGTCCTTATCAACTTCTTTCAGTTTCTGTGACACTGTTTTCCTGATTTCTACCCACTTCTCTGACTGCTCCCCTTTTCTCCTTTGCCTGCCTCTTACCCTCTGCCTGCCATTCTAATGTTGAATCAGTCCTATGACTACCTCCTCTTGCTGTGTTTTCTTTTTCTAGGGAGGCTCATTCACTACCTTGGCCTCAGTTAACATCTGTGTATGAGAGCTTCCACACTTACATCTTTAGCTCATATCATTCCTCTAAGCTCCAGACCCACATGCCCAGTTGCTCCCTCAGACCTGTTCTCAGCATCTCAAAAGCACATTACATTCAGCTCAAGATTTCCCCTCAATTCTGGTCCTTCCTTATTTTTTCCCATTTTTGTTTATGGTGCCACCAACTTGTCCATGGTGTTTAAGTCAGAAACTTCAGAATTTTCCTTGATTGCTTCACTCCCTCATTTCCCACCCTGCCAGTCAAATCCTGGTGATCTTTTTTCTCTGAAGTATTTCTCTAAGCCATCCGTTTTCCCACCCCACAGCCACTGTCATAGTTTGGTCATGTTGCTGTTGGCTGACATTATTGCAGTGGTCTCCCAGTTTCCCCCAGTCTTTCTCTTTCCCCCTGATGTGCAGCCTCATTGCAGCCAGTCTGAGTTTTTTTTTTTTTTTTTTGCGGTACGCAGGCCTTTCACTGTTGTGGCCTCTCCCGTTGCGGAGCACAGGCTCCGGACGCGCAGGCTCAGCGGCCATGGCTCACGGGCCCAGCTGCTCCACGGCATGTGGGATCTTCCCGGACCAGGGCATGAACCTGTGTCCCCTGCATTGGCAGGCGGACTCAACTGCGCCACCAGGGAAGCCCCGTCTGAGCTTTTGAAAGTACCCATGTGATGTTTGATTCCTGGCTCCACCACTCACTAGTTATGTGAGCTTGGCAGGCTGCTAAGTCTTTCCAAACCTTAGTTTCCTCATCTGTAAAATGGTTATATAATTCTTACCTCATGTACTTTTCCTAAGAATTAAATGTGGTAGTATGTGCCTGGCATCACTATTAGTGATGATGGTAGAGATGATCATACTCTGCTCAAAACTTTTCCAGGGCTTCCTGTTGCCCTTAAAGTCCATCAAAACTCTTGTCACACTTCCTTGGTGCTCAGTCTCCTTAATCCCTCAAATGTGCTGTGCCCCCTCCTTCCTGAGGGTCTTCACCTAAGTAGTCTTCTCACAGTAGAAGTGTTGTGTCTTTAAATAGTTAATGGATGTTAACTCATTCTTCAGATCTCACCCAGCCCTCAAATCTTCTCATCTTTTACTACCTTGGATTTATAGCTTTTATCCCTGTTTGCAGTTATAATTGTGTATTTTTGTTGCTGTTGGGATTAATGACTCTCTTATCCACCGTTATCTGTCTTATCTACCTTTATGTGGAGACAGACCATGTTTATTATACCCACCTGCCATTGTATCTCTGTCAGGGAGCATAATGCCTGCTACTTACTAAAGATCTTTCTTCTGTCAGTGAGGGATTATACTTCAGTATATTTTTTCTGTTCTCCAATGTTTGGTTAAGTTTATTTTTCAACAGCACTGCCTCCTTTGTGGGCAGAATTGTCTGAAATGAACTCTTTCATGTTAATTACTAGTTCTTGTTCTTGATGGAGAGAACTCCCAAGGTAGCCAGAGCCCTCTCAGAATCTTATCATTCTTCTGGTATTGAAATAGGCTAGGGGTTCGTTTTTCCACCTAGGATAAAGTGCTGTTCTTGTGTTCCTGTAGGTTTTGTGTTTTTGTGGCACTTGTCTATACATTGGGATTCATATTTTCTTTTGCTTAAGTCTGTATTAGAAATATGAAATATTTTAGGTTCACTAACGTCATCAAAAGTTCCTTTGTGAACTTCTCATTTAAGTTTTCTTGTTTTTGTTTAGGTACCTTGGGTTAAGCAAGTAGCTTTATTTAAAAAGCCAATTTTCCTTATAATATGGGGATCAAAGAATGTGTTCTTAAAAGCTGTCAGAAAAAAAGAATTATATAAGCATCTATCCCAATTCATAAATTTAGTTTAAAAATATTTTAAACATTAGTAATGAATCAGGTATCCCTGTATTACTTTTTTCTTTCTCAAATACCTGATAGAAAAAAGAAGTCTGCTTATTTATTTTTCCAATAAATATAATAAATATGAAAGGGATAGAAAGGAAATTCTTGAAACTGTTGATTATTGTTTTCAGATTTTCAGTGTCCTTATCTCTAAGATCATTTTTGTAGGAATCTTTGACATCAAAATTTTGGTACTGAGATTAAAGTAGTTTTATTTTGTGGGGATTCTCAGGGAAAGATGCCATTTTAGGAAGTAGGGTGAGCAGAGAGAAATTAGGATTCTTTCCAATCTTTTCTGTTTCTTCTCTAATTCCTTCTTTCAGAGAGAAAAGATCCTATGGGTAGAATTTTTTCTTTTTAAAAAAAATTCTCATGCCTTACAGCGATACTAGGGCTCTGCTAATTAAAGTAGCTTCATAAGTAACCGCTTTCTTTGAAAACACTCTGTCTTTATTCCTTATGGATGGAATTGAATGCACAATCATTTAGCTTTTTTTTTTTTTTAAGTAGCAACCCAATCCATTTCCACCAAAAATTTCCTTCTAGGAAAGTGGTTTTATGATTAATGGAAAGTGTTATATGATTAGTGGTTCTGTAGATATGAAAGTTATAGGCTGGATATCTGCTCCCTTTTTTCATCTGTGTTATGCATCTTGTTTATAGTAAATTGAAAAAGGTACGTTTAAATGACCAGTAAGGTTGAAGACATGCTCTACTACCTGGCAGTTTCATTTCTGTGTGTCTCCTTGAGAGAAACTTTTGCACATGTGCACAAGGAGACAGGTAGATGTACATGTGCTTGTTGTAACAGTGAAAAAAGTGGAAAAACATCTAACTGTTCCTCAGTAGGTGAGTGGATAAGTTGATATTTATTCACAAAATGGAGTATGAGTACACAGTCCTTTCCTCCAAAATATTTAGGGCACATGTATGTTGGAATTTAGATTTTTTTCAGATTTTGAAAGGTAATCCAGTATATAAACTGCATATTGTGTAATACTCCCATTGGGATCTGGACAATACCCCGTAATCAAACATATTAAATCTGTAGCAAAACTTAGGAATATTCATATTAAATTGGATAAATAAATGGTAAATAGCCTCATAGCAGTAGAGTCAGGTTTTTCCATTAAGCTTGGAGAAAAATTTAGTCTTTTTAAAGCTCTTTGGATTTTAGAATTTTGGATAAGGAATTGTGAAACCTGTATTATACAGTTCGTAAAAGTGAATGAACTAGAGTTATGTATATCAGCGTGGATAAACCTCAAACACGTTTTTAAAAAGTTGAAGTATTGTTGACATATAACATTATATTAGTTTCAATATCTTGCTGTTGGGATACAGTACAAAATGATCAACACGCTGGGTCTGGTTAACATCCATCACCACACATAGTTACAAAGAACTTTTTTTTCTTGGGATGAGAACTTTTAAGATCTACTCTTTTAGCAACTTTCAAATATGTAATACAGTGTTATTAATTATAGTCACCATGCTGTACATTATATTCCCAGGACTTATTTATTTTTATAACTGGAAGTTTGTACCTTTTGACTCCCTTTACCCATTTCACCCACTCCCTGTCTCCCACCTCTGGCAACCACCAATCTGTTCTCTATCTGTGAGCTTGTGGTTCCCCCCCACCCTGAAATGGTAAGATCTTATTTTTTTTTTTTTGGCTGAATAATAATATACACACATATGTGTATAGATATACACACCATATTTTCTTTATCCATTCATCCATTGATGGACACTTAGGTTGTTAACTTATCTTGGGTATTATAAATAATGCTGCAGTGAACATGGGGGTGCGGATATCTTTTCGAGTTAGTATTTTTGTTTTCTTTGGATAAAAACTCAAGTGGAATTGCTGGATCTAATGGCAGTTCTATTTTTAATTTTTTTGAGGAACCTCCATTACTGTTTCCCATAGTGGCTATACCAGTTTACATCCTCAGACATGTTATGTTGAGTAACATAAGCAATTTGCAAAGAGAATCAAGAACAGATGACATCACTTATGTGAATTTTAAATAAGCAACAGTGAGGGGTGGGGGAGAGAGAGAGATCTGAAGCAAATAAAGCAAATTGTTGATGGTGATTTCCATACGTTGTTGTATATTTGAATGAGTCTCTGTAGCCCCAAGCTTCTGCTTTCTTCTCTAACCTTTTTAAGAATGCAGGGTTACAATTGAATTAGGTGATAGAGCATAATACATGTTGGAACTGGAAGTGTTCTTAAAAATCAACTAAATTATCCTTCTTTCTTTTAAGTGAAGTCATTCCTACTTGTTAAGAAGTTTTCTTGAATATTTATTTACTTTTCCCTTTTCAGACCTATATCTGTTACTTTTTTCTGTTTTAATTAATTAATTAATTATTTTAAATTATTTTTTATTTTATTTTTTTTTCGCGGTACGTGGGCCTCTCACTGCTGTGGCCTCTCCCATTGCAGAACACAGGCTCCGGACGCACAGGCTCAGCGGCCATGGCTCACAGGCCCAGCCGCTCCGCGGCATGTGGGATCCTCCCGGACCGGGGCACGAACCCGTGTCCCCTGCATCAGCAGGTGGACCCTCAACCACTGTGCCACCAAGGGAGCCCTAATATATTTATTTTTTGTTGGAGTATAGTTTACATACAGCAAAATACATGGATCTTCAGTATCATAGTTCCATGAGTTTTGACAAATGCCAGTAGTCATATAATGCAGTCTTATGAAGATATAGAACATTTCCATCATCCCATAAGGTCCCGTTGAGCTCCTTCCCAATCAGTATTTTCCCTGCCCCCAACACATAGATGGTGTTCTAATTCCTTTCACTTCTGATTAGTTTTGCCTGCTCTAGAACCTCCTATACATGGAACCATATAGTCTGTACTCTGTTGTGTTTGGCTTCTTTTGCTCAGCGTACTATTTTTTTTTAAGTTTATTCGTGTTGTTGCATGTATCCATAGTCATCCTAATATTGAGTAGTTTTCATTGCATGGATATTACATAATCAATTTATCCATTCTCCTGTTGATGGGGTTGTTTCCAGTTTTGGCTCTTATGAATAAAGTGGTTGTAAACATTTTTATACAGATGTGTTTGTGGCCATGTTTTTATTTCTCTTGCGGAAATATCTAGAAGTGGAATCGCTGGGTCATAGGGTAAGTGCATGTTTAACTTCCCCCTAAAAGTATGCAGTCAGCTGAAGTGAAGTGAAAGATTTTGTGGTCATAGACCTAAGTATTCAAATTGAAAATACAACGTGATGAGTAAATATGGATATAGGAGATAAATGAAAATAATGGTAACACATGTATTTCCTGGAGTTTATGTGATAAAATTGGTGAGAGTCAAGAAAACCAATGTATTTTCCTTTTAAATACCCCATGAAGATCCCATATGGTTTTATTTCCTCTCAACATGCTGCTAAAACATGAAGCAATCTTTTGTATTGTCTGTTTACTACCTAAATTGATTTTCAAAAAAATTTTGTTAATTTTTAAAGATTTATCTACTTAACATTTTTACAGAAGCATGTGCAAAAGAGTCTTAAATATGCCTTATTTGATGGTTGCCATGGAAAAATTAAGGGATTGTATACAAAAAAATTATATTTATACCTTGGTGTTTTGCTTTTGAAACAATTATGATTTTCTCCATAATAGTTTGACTTTTTATTGTTATTTCATCCCCATATGCTTCTTTGGTTTTATTTATCAATATTCTCTTTCTCTCTCTTTTTAATTACACTTTTTAAAGATTTGTTCCTTGTAGAGAAATGCAGTTAAATTTTATATGTTGATCTTATATGCGCCAGGCTTGCTAAACTCTTTTTTAAAAAATATTTATTTATTTATTTTATTTTTGGCTGTGTCAGGTCTTAGTTGCTGCACACGGGATATTCCTTGCGGCATGCAGGATCTTTTGTTGCGGTGTGCGGGCTCCAGAGCGTGTGGGCTCTGGTGGGTTCTGTAGTTGTGGCACGTGCTGAGTTGCCCCTTGGCATGTGGGATGCAGAACCCGCATCCTCTGCATTAGAAGGTGAATTCCTAACCACTGGACCACCAGGGAAGACGCTTGCTGGACTCTTAATGATACAGATATTTTGTCTGTAATTTCTTCTGAGTTTTCATCCTGTATAATGACTGTTTCTTGCTTTCTAATTCTTATACCTTTGATTTCCTTCTCTTGTCTTACTGCACTTGGTCTTAGTATCTCTAGAACAAAATATAACAGTGGACTATTGTAGTTTATCAGTTGCCTAGTGTAGATTTAATTTTTACAAGAAAGCCCATTATTAAAGATGTAAGTCTTGAAAAGAAATGTGAGTAATTTGGTTGGTAAATTTATTCTGGTTAGCTGATGTTCTTTGTATATGTTCTATGCTATTTTCTCCCCAAGACAGAATTATTTATGTAAATAATTTTGGTGGGCTTCATTTCAATTTAACACAGTTTAGTGATAGTGTTTGTGAAAGCATCTTAAACAATGGCAGTGTACACGAGTGCTTTTCTGTAAGACTGTAAGGTCATGATCTCTTTGTACTCTCCCTCAATATCAGTCTTCCTTGCCTCTTCTCTTTCTCTGGAGGAAAAGGAGGGGGAAAAAAGGAGAATGGAATTCTATAGCTTCTGGAAAGCTTTGGGCACACAGTGACTTCAGTATTGACATAGCTCTGTGAGACACAGACATTAGCCCCTGTTAGCTTTATGCCATGCGCTGCAGCTGAATGTCAGCAGGGACACCCCCCACCCCCCCACCCCCCAACAGCCAAGCTGCTGCCTCCGGTGTGTGTTTATCCAGCTGAATCCACTCCCAGTTGTAGCATTGCCAGGGTTAGCTCTTAACATGTTCACAGCTGATTGGTATCGCTTAACTCTTCTTTCTTTACCCTTATTTCTTCTTGATTTATATACTAGTATTTCAGGGACTAAATCTGGGAATTTTGTTAACTTCATTGACGTCTGTTGCAGGTGCTTGAAACTTTTGGGTTGTAGAGCATGAAGAAGTGAGCTTGATACTTAAAATGCTGCTAGACTGAACAGTACCTTTATGGTCCCTTGTATTTAATTCTGCCATTGCTTTGTTAGTACTGAGCATTCTCAAGTTAAACACTGTGGAAATGGTTACTATAGGATCCCTCTGCTGGTTGATTTTACTTTTAAGGTTAAAAAATTTTTTTATTTTGATGTTATTTTTTAATGGAATGACATCTTCAACCCTGACATTGCTTAGTATGATATTTTTACTATTGTAATATCTGGTTTGGGATATTATCTTTTCTTCTTTCTGTACTTTTCTTCCTCCACCCATTCCTTCCTCTCTATTTTTGCCTTTTGTTCAGTTTGAGAGTCAGACAGGCTTTCTAGAGGAGATAATGCCTGATTCTAAGGTTGAAAGGACAGGTAGGATTTAGCTGGGAGTGAAAGTGAGGGAACGGGTGGAGGATACTCTTTAAGTAGAGGCTCAGGGGTAAGGAAATGGTATATGGGAGTTTAGGTAACTGAAAGCTATTTGGGATTTCTAGAACTTGTACTAAAATCAGTTTATTGTCACTTGAGTTGTCTTGATGAGCACACAATAATAGAATGTGTTAATGACCTTGGGACTTCCCCATTTTGATAGTATTTTTTCGTTTATTCTTTAATTTCTCTTCTGCGTTATGCTGGCATAAAGGCAGATGTTCTTTTCTCTCTCCTGGATTCAGTAGCAGAGAGTAGCTGCTAGGAATCTGGAGTAAGAGAATAAGCTCAAAGTAGCATTCATTTAAACAATTTAATCTATATCCATTTGAATTCTGGTGTGGTTGTTTCTTGCATTGTAGTATGTCTCTTGCTTGTGTTTAGATCAGTCTGAGAACTTGGTTTTGCTTTAATATTTGAGAGTTTACAGTGTGCTTTGCTGCACAGAAAATAAATCCTTGTCATCAACTGAAAGAATCAACGGAAAGAATAGTAGACGAATGATGAGACGAAATGAATTACCTTAGAGGTTCTTCCTTTGTCTCAGTCTTGGAGATTCAGACTCATTAAAAAACTTTGAGTTTCTTGTAAAATGATAGAAATTAGAATACTTTCTTTTCATATTAAAGATTCATGAATCCAGATCATAGTGATCTTATAGAATCTAAACTTCATTTGAGTATGTTGCATATATAATAAGTGCTTTTATGTGTCCCATTTCTCCTTCTTGAATATTCTTAATTTAAAATTTATAATAAGGTATAGTGCTGGTGTGTGTGTGTGTATATATAGCTATTAAGTTTTACCACTTTGTAAGTTCTGTTTTTGGACAAGAACTCCATCCTACACTTTTTGTGTATGTTGTATAGTATTAAAAGTATACAAGATACTTGTTGACAGTTAATTATTTGAAAATGCTTCTCTTCATTCAGATCAAACACAAATAAATCCAGAGTGTATAATTAACATTTTTTTAAAAATTAGGATTGCATTTAGTATTTTGGCCAGTTTGTATTTGACATAGAATTTTTTGTGTGTTAGCTGGTAAGGAACTAATTGTTACAGAATGAGAGTAATTCTCTCTGTTATAGGGGAAAGATATAATTTTCCAGGGACTTGACTTGCATCTACTATCTAGTAGCCATTTACTTTCAAAATAATGTGTGAAAATTTGTTTTTGTCAATCTTTCATCAAAAATTTATTGAGCACTTATTATACCAAACACTGTGCCGCGCCCCTGAGTAAAAAGATGAAAGTCCCAAATTCTAGAAAGTTTTTCTTGAAGACAGATACAAAGAAATAAATTGCAGACTGGGCTGGTAAGTGTTCTTCTTAGGGACACATACGGTACAGCACAGATCAGAACATCACAGAGCCTGATGATCGACTTGGGTGATGTTAGTAAGAATTATTATAAACTCCTTTGCATTTTGCATTGATAAAGTTTACTCAATGTATGTATTTACATGTTTCAGAAAAAAAATCGGTCTTAATTTAACATAATAGGATGCAGTACTGGTATTTTTTCTAATGGTTATCTTGACAAATAGTGCATTGAACTCTCTGGGATGCAGTATAATGTTTGTGACGATGACCATTTTCATGTATCCATAATATTCTTTTTCTGTAACTAAAAATAGCTCTAGACTCCATGGTTCTGTCATTTTAGAAATCAGGATAAACTGGATCAAAGCGTTCTCTTGTTCAGAGAAACTAATGGAAGTTTTGCCTCAGAAGAGCTTCTGATATTTGTCTAAAATATATGAAGCATTGTTGTGATCTTTTGTTGTTTTTGAGATGTATTTTTCTAAAAAAAAGATCATAAACCCTATCAGAGATTTAAGAATTTTCATTACTGTTGTTCACAACATCCTACCATTTCATTGAGATACAGCTTGGTGTAATTTTAGCACAATCCTTGAACTAAATTTTAAGCTGTTATTTTTCCAGTCTTCCAGCTCAAGCTGAGTGTTAGAGTGAGCAGAAGTAGACTAGTGAGTGTTGGTGTACAATTTGGAATGTGAGAAGTGTGAGATCATTTTGGAGAGTGTCATGAGCAGAATTCCCAAATAGAAATTTTCCTAATATCTGACAACTGAGATCGTCGTCCTACTAAATTCAGCATTTCTGTTTTTGGTCCATCATGGTAAATGTCTGTGATACGTGCAGATATGCTCACTTTGTCTTCAGTATGAATGTGCTAGAGAAAGAGCAGGCTGGCTTATTGCCTGCTGCTTCTTTCTTCTCCCAAGGGAGTTGGGAGGAATTTTTATAAAGTGAATCTAGCTTGAATGTAGCCTAAAGAAGGGGTGCTGATTCCCATTTCAGTGGAGAAAATTGCTGTGTGGCCTTCTCGGCTACCAGTCAGAACATCATTTTAATTCTATATTCTAGTAAAATGAGTGCAAGCAGAGCTGGAGAAGCAGGGCACATTAGTCGTTGTATTTTCTTTCTTCACCAAAACAGTGCTTGCCATACTAGTATAATCACAAGTGCTAAAGTGTATGTGAGACTGTTAGCTGTTGTCAACATCTGTTTGTCTTGATTTGAATGAATTTGGTGATGAGCGTCCAGAAAAGGAGGGACGGTTGTACCTAGAAATCAGTTTCACTGTTCAATTTAACTTCTGATATTTCCCTGTGGGATAAACTTGCTCAGGATTTATTTGGATTTTTTGACTTCCAAAGGTAAAGAATGAAACTGGGGGTTGATTACAGGCTTCAGAGAATTAGCATTTTGACACATCTTTTTATTAAGGATTTTGAACTCCAACAACTGTTGAGAATCTTTGCAGCATGATGTGGGTAGTTAAATTTATTTAAAGAATCATATTCATGAATTCAAATACCTGATAATTTTATTGTAAATTTATTTTTCGTAAGAAAAAGCCAATGCTTTTCGAGAGTTTGAAGACTGCCATAATTGAAAGTTCACTACTTGCTAAGCATAATACCAAAACCAGAAACTATGAAAGAAGAGGTTCTTATCTTTGCACTAAAAAAATTCTCTATTTAAGTTGCCATAAACTATGTTAAAAGAAAAATGACAGATTTGGAAATATATTTGTAACATGCACAGCAGGCAAAAGGTTGTTTTCCAAATATACAAAAATACTAAAGTGGATTAGGAGAAAGTTTAAATGTCCCCAAAACAAAATGAGCAAAGAACAAGAACAGATAAGTCACAAAGGAAGGAATACAAAGCGCCTGTAGATATGTGAATAGATATTCAGTCTTACTTGTAATCAAAGAAAAGCCCAAAAAAGAAAGAGAAGAAAGAAAATACCCAGTTGTCAAAGGTATAGGAAAGTGCTCAGACATCGTTTGGTGGAAGTTTAAATCTGTACAGACCCTTTTAGAGATAATTTGTTGTGTGTATTAAAATCATAACTTCATACCCTCTGATCCAGGAATTCCACCTTTCAGAATTTATCTCCAGGAAAAATTTGGATAGATGTGCAGAAATATACATGTGAAGGTGCCCGTTACAATAGTGGAAAATGAGAACCAAACTAAATATTTATCAATAGTTATAAGTAAATTATTTAATATCAACACATTGGAATTCTATGGCAGGCATATTTTTCCCCAGTGTTTAAAATTGTTGTAAAATACAGCTTACATTCACCATGTTAAATTTACCATCTTAACCAGTTTTCAGGTGTAGGTTCATAAGGTACATTCATATTGTTTTGCAACCATCACCACCATTCATCTCCACAACTCTTTCATCCTGTAAAACTGAATCTCTGCACCCATCAAACAGTCACTTCCTGTCTCCCGTCTCCCCAGCCCCTGGCAGCCACTCTTGTGCTTCCTGTCTCTGTGAGGTAGACTGCTCTAGGGACCCTCATGTAAGTGGACTCGTGTAATATTTGTCTTTTGTGATGGGCTTATTTCATTTGGCATAGTGTCCATCCATGTTGCAGCGTGTGTCAGCATTTCCTTCCTTTTTGAGGCTGAAAAATATCATTAGACATTTTTTAAAATTTAATTTTTGAGTGGGTAGTACATACATTTAGTTCAAATTCAAGAGGAGGGTTAGGAGGAGAGAAAGATGGGAAGTGGCTGGGAAGTGACTGCAGATGTATATGGATTTCTCTTAAGGGGTGATGGCAGTGTTCTAGAATTAGATAGTACTGATCAATGCATAACTTGTTTTTTTTTGAACATTTACACATGAGTTTATTTCAATCTTTTTTTTTTGCATAACTTTTAATATGCTGAAAACTGTTGACTTACACACTTTAAAGCGGTGAACTTTATGGTATGTGTGAATTATGTCTCAATAAAGCTATTATTAAAAAATTTTCAATGTCAGTTACACCTTAGTTAAAAAAAAATTTTATGCGGAATAGAATAAAGTTTTCTTACAGGTTGTCCCTCAGTGATTCCAGTTCGTTCCTCCCTTCCTCCCTTCTTGCCTTCCTCCGTTCCCCCAAATTAATTATTTCTTGTGTAACATTACAGAAGTATTTTTATTTCTTATGATATTTTTTATTTATAGTAAATAGTAAATATTTATTGTTCCCTCCCTTTTAACCAAAGTGGTAGCAAATTGAACACAGCCAAGCAGGCATCTCTGAAGTCTTTTCTCTTATTTTTAAAGGTAAAAATGTCTCTTTTTATTGATTACTTGCTTACTGTAGGGGATTTAGATAGTAGAAAAAAGTATGAAGAAAAATGTAAAATCTACCCATACCCAGACACTGGTAATTGTTTGCATCCTTTTAGACTTTTCTCTGCATATATATACTTTATTTATTTATTTATTTATTTATTTTATTTTTGGCTGTGTTGGGTCTACATGTATATACTTTTAAAAAATTAGAATCGCGATCATCCTATACTTGCTATTATATGTCTGCTTTTTTACACTTAATATGTTGTAACTGTAGTTTTTATCAGTAAATATAAATCTACATTTAAAAAAGTTGATGCATAGTATTAAACTAGGTGGACATTTCTCATTTACTTAACTCATCACCTATTAATATCCATTTAGGTTGTTTCTAATTTTGTCACTGGTATAAACAACAGTGAGCATCTTTGTACACTTGCCAGATCGTTTCCTTGAGATATTTACTGCTGTTTTGCAGTTTGCCAAAAATTTTAAACAATGTATGTTTTAACATATATGCCACAAAGATTTCAGTGATATTATTAGCTCTGTGAAAAGGTGGTGCAGGTATTTATATCCTCATTTTAAATATGAGGAATCTGAAACCCAGAAGGATGGCAGTGTGTTCCAAATTAGGTTGCTCTTTAGTGTGAGAGCTGGAACTACAACCCATGTCTTCTGATTGTGGGTTAGTTTCCTTCCACTGCGGCACACTGCCAGACCTTGAATACCTTGAATACAAAGAGTGATTTTCTATTGTTTCTTCTTCATTTCTAAAAACATGATTCTTTTTTTTTTTTTTTTTTTCGCGGTACGCGGGCCTCTCACTGTTGTGGCCTCTCCCGTTGCGGAGCACAGGCTCCGGACGCGCAGGCTCAGCGGCCATGGCTCACGGGCGCAGCCGCTCCGCGGCACGTGGGATCTTCCCGGACCGGGGCACGAACCCGTGTCCCCTGCCTCGGCAGGTGGACTCTCAACCACTGCGCCACCAGGGAAGCCCTAAAAACATGATTCTTGATGTAACTTCCTTTTAGGTTCTTTGTATAATGTTCTAGAATTTACCCATTCAGATTAAAGGTTCATATACCTTCGTTAGGGGTACAGGCTAAAGATATACCCTCTGAAACATTTTACTAGCTTATCTGCACTAGCATTTTCATTTAATTATTCAAATCACTCACTTATATTGTTATCTTCTTCTGTGTAAATAGCTCACACAGCCTCAGTTTTTTGTGTTTTGTTTTTTGTTTTTGTTTTTTTTTGCGGTACGCGGGCCTCTCACTGTTGTGGCCTCTCCCGTTGCGGAGCACAGGCTCCGGACGCGCAGGCTCAACAGCCATGGCTCACGGGCCCAGCCGCTCCGCGGCATGTGGGATCTTCCCGGACCGGGGCACGGACCTGTGTCCCCTGCATTGGCAGGTGGACTCTCAACCGCTGCGCCACCAGGGAAGCCCTTGTTTTTTGTTTTTAAAGCTTCCAAGTTATCTTATTACCTTTGGGTACTAGCTTCAGTGGGCTGCGAGAATTGCTTTAATTCGAATGCCAGCTCTGTTACTTACTGTGTGATCTTGGGGTGAGTTATTTAAGTCTCTGCATGCCTGGTGTCATCATCAATAAAACTCGAATAATAGTACATGTGTTATAGTGAGGATTAAATGAATTCACACATAAGGAGTGCTAAGCACGTTCTGGCATGCCCTCATATGTTTATTATTCAGTGTGCTAGCTTAATTGTAAAACACTTAAAAGTCATTTTGTATTTTGACATCCTTTGTGTTTTTTGGTGAAATTTTTTTTATGATGTGTCCGTATTCCTATAGATTTCCCCTCTCCTCACCTTCAGTTCCATGTAATACCTTCTGTTAATCTTGAACAGTGTCTTTATTTAGTCAAGCAAAGTGAGGAGCTGCCAGACTTACCTTGTTTCCTGTTGGTAATAAACACAAATTAAATTACTGACATTTTACAGATTATCTCAATCATTTTTAAAGACAGCGTAAAACAGAATAATGTGAATCCTTATTTGCTAAATGCAGGGTTCTGAGAGCTGTGGTAGCTGCTTTCTCACTCCCCGTAATCTGCTTTGTTTCTGCTACTTGAGGAGGAAAGCTCATTCGGGTTTTCTTTTTTGTCTTTATACCAGCACATGCAAATGACAATCCAGGCTCTCCAGGATGAATTGCGGATCCAGAGGGACCTGAACCAGCTGTTTCAACAGGATAGTAACAGTAGGACTGGTGAGCCTTGTGTGACAGAGCTGACAGAGGAGAACTTTCAGAGGCTGCACACTGAGCACGAGCGGCAGGCCAAGGAGCTGTTCCTCCTTCGAAAGACTCTGGAGGAGATGGAGCTGCGGATTGAGACTCAGAAGCAAACCCTGAACGCTCGGGACGAATCCATCAAGAAGCTTCTGGAGATGTTGCAGAGCAAGGGGCTTTCTGCTAAGGCTACTGAGGAGGACCATGAGAGAACAAGGAGACTGGCAGAGGCAGAGATGCACGTCCACCACCTCGAAAGCCTTTTGGAGCAGAAGGAAAAAGAGAACGCTCTGTTGAGAGAGGTGAGTGGCCACTTTCTCAGTTGTTACGACTGTCTTTTTTTCCTGATTAGTCAGCATTTTGACCTAGATAAATTTATATGCTCTCCTGAGCTAGTGCAAGGGAATTTCTTCTTTCTTACCTAAATTCTGCACTGATTTCTGTTCTGATTTGCTGTCTTGCATGAGATGACATTGGCTGGCATGTATACTGGCTTAATACCTTTCTCGGGTTTTTTTTTCCCCCTCCTGATTTCTGTAGACTCATTTTGTTGCTAGAGGGGCACAGAATTTTCTTGATTTGTTACTCATCTCTTGATTTGTTCATAGAGACACACACAACAAAACCAGAATTAGAGTAGCTAACTACTGCTCAATTTTAAAATATTAATAATTGAAAGTAAGCGATTCCCTCATTTTCGGTGTGCTTATAAAGTCCTAGGCAGCAGTAATGGATGTTTGCCCTGTGGTTTCCATGGAAACTGTTGTCTTGCTGTGAAAGATACGTGATAGAAATTATTTGCTGGGCTTCCCTGGTGGCATAGTGGTTAAGAATCCGCCTGCCAATGCAGGGGACACGGGTTCAAGGCCTGGTCCGGGAAGATCCCACATGCCGCGGAGCAACTAAGCCTGTGTGCCACAACTGCTGAGCCTGTGCTCTAGAGCCCTCGAGCCACAGCTACTGAGCCCATGTGCCTGGAGCCCGTGCTCCGCAACAAGAGAGGCTACCACAATGAGAGGCCCGTGCGCCGCAATGAAGAGTAGTAGTCCCCGCTTGCCGCAACTAGAGAAAGCCTGCATGTAGCAACGAAGACCCAATGCAGCCAAAAATAAATAAATAAAATTAAAAATATATATATTTGCTGCCCTGGAGGCACAGCTAGAGGGAATGATACAGAGGTATGCTGTCATTTGTTTTTAGAGAGGAAACTCAGACTTCAGCTGACCACTGTGACTACTGATAACTTTTCACTTTTCTGTGTAATGCTTCATTTTAAGAAAGCTTAAGTGAAGAATTCATCTTACATTGAATTAAAAAAAAATGACAGCTCTACTTCCCTATATGAGGTCAGAGTCTTCAGATAATTTTCACATTTGGATAGGGGGGAAAAAAATCTCAGAACTATTTTAGTGCCAGTCTGAATAATCCCTTTTTAAATGAACTGTGAGGAAGGCAGTTAAAAGCAGCAAAACAGCAACTTCTCCTGATGATGGAAACCGTCTATATCTGCTCTCTGCAATATGGCAGCCACTGGCTACATGTGACTGTTGAGCAGTTGAAATGTGGTTAGTGTGACTGAGGAACTGAATTTTAAATTTTATTTAAATATAACGAATTAAAAATTAAATGTAATTAATCAAATTTAAATTTAAGTATCTCTGTGTAGGTAGTGGCTACTGTATTAGGTAGTGCAGCGATGCATGATGTAATGTTACCCGCTTTTCTTAATAATTTGTCTTGACCATCATCTTTCTTTCTTTGTCAGTACATGTAGAGTTTTGTAATTTCAATTGAATTTATAATGTTCTGTTGCATTTATTTATATTTCTTACTGTTGAAAATTTAGACTACTGTTAATTTTTCATTATTATAAAACTGTGCTGCACTGAAGATCCCTAACCATATATCCCTGTACATTAATTTTTTTCCTTAGCATAAATTTCCAGAAATGAATTTGCTCAGGGTGTGTACATTTTCAAAACTCTGAATATCAGTCTCGTCTCCCAGAGTGATGGGACCAGTTTATCCTCCCAGAAGCATATACTGTATTTTTACGGTTAATCTACAGCTATGTATGTTACAGTCTTCAAATTACTGGACTGTATTGTTTTAGAAAACTTTCTATCAACTACTGTGTTGTAGGCACCATCCTGAGTTTCTTTAAGTTTACTTTAAAGAGTTTATATTTTAATGAGGTAACCTGGAGCCAGGCCATAGAACATTGTTAGAGAAGGTGTAATCATCTCAAATCAAATAGCATACAGCAGGAAAACCCTACCAGCATCGTGATGAACTTTGAACATTATGTTTTTACTCCTTCTGTTCTGAATATTTCAACTTCTGCCCATTTATTTTTGAGTTTTAGAGTTAATAAATAGTGAATAGTTAAGGATTATGAAAAGCCACAGTGTTATTCTGGCAGAGAACAACCAGAAATATGGTGAATTTGAACAAGTAGTAGGAAAAAAAAAAGAATTTAAGACTAATTTTGAAGTAACAAGCTCTACAAATGTTAAGTCCCACTTCTGAACATAATGTGGAAAGAAATATAGGCCTTGTCATTTGTATCAATACACAATTCCAGTTGCTATTAGTAATGTAGCATCATCTTACAGGAAACACAGTCCTATGGATTAAAATTATTTCAGAGCAAGTAGAAGTGATTGCTTCAGGAACACATGTTTAGAATATGCTGGTTCTCCTTCTTCTCCTACTTGCCTTCAAGACTTAGCTCAAATTTCAGTTCTTCTGTGAATTCTTCCTTGTGCAGTTCTATACATATATGTAGATGAGCCAGTAATATTATAGTATACTTCCATGTGCGTTTCTTCATTGTTCACTGAATTTTTTGCACCAAGGATGTGGAGATATATATATATATATATTACATTGTCACGTGACTTATTGTTAGATTTTGTATTGTTTACTGGAGTGCCTTTCCTTTGATGGATAGAAGCGTGAAGACATCTATTGGACACATACTGAACTACAGTCAAGACGTGGTTAGTGCCTGGGGCCAGGCGTATGGAGTTCTAACAGGCTTTACAGGTGATTCTGTGATACACCAAAGTTTGGTTATCAGTCTGTTGGCAGAACATACCTGAATTGGCTATGGAATTTTTGGATCGGCTATCCATATGCACACCAAGCATTGTCTATAGGCTGAATAAATATTTCAGTTCTGTATGTGCTCCTGTGTTTTTGAAATGTAGAGCCTATTGTGATGAATAAAATACTAATTTGTTGGGAATTCCCTGGCGGTCCAGTCGTTAGGACCCTGCGCTTCCACTGCAGGGGCCACGGGTTCGATTCCCAGTCGGGGAACTAAGATCCGCATGATGCACGGCACGGCCAAAAAAAAAAAAAAGAAATTAAAATACTAATTTGTTTTAAAACATTTACACGTATGTTAATTTTTGTCTCTATAATATTTCAGTCAACAAACCTTGTTTAGTACAACTGCTCTCATGTTAAGATTTGCAGCAGTGTTTGAGGTTTAAAAGCCCTACTCTTTCACTACATTCTAGGCTAGGAATTCTGGCTCTAACATGTCTGAGGAATGCCTGTCTGTATCTTTGGCAGTTGTAAGGTAAAAGCAGAGGAGGTTAGAAGGAAAAAAAGAGAAACCTTGGTCAAAAGAAGAGGAAGAATTAAAAAAGAAAAAGGGTCCCTAGTTAGTTTGCCCTTTCCTAGTGATTTTGGAAAGTGTGAACAGTTGCATCGCATAACTTGATTCAGGTTATCCTTCCTCATCTTTTTTTTGCTGTGTCATTTGTACCTCATTACCATTTTGACAGGAAGATATGTTTTCTCAGAAGCATGCCATTACTTGAGATGGTAAAGGGTCCAAGTGCAGTGCTGTCTTACAGCGGTGGAGTTGAGGTGCAGGCAGAGTAGTGAGGGTTCCTTCTTCACTTCTCCGACTGGAGTACAGTAAAGCCAGAACTTGTGTGGAGGACTGAAATCTGCTGAAGGGACGTCTACGCTTGAACCAAGGGTGTGCTGGAGGCTAAAACCTGAAACTTGAAAGAAAGAAATTTCAGACATAGGTACT
The DNA here is from genome assembly GCF_000442215.2 of Lipotes vexillifer. Classification (NCBI taxonomy): domain Eukaryota; kingdom Metazoa; phylum Chordata; class Mammalia; order Artiodactyla; family Lipotidae; genus Lipotes; species Lipotes vexillifer. The sequence goes on from NW_006797390.1 coordinate 7,675,376, forward strand.
ACTTTTCAGTCACAGATGCTCCTTCCTCTCAGTTGTGTAAGTAAATGTTGACTTACTTTTAAAAAGAAAGAAACTACTAACAACGGATACATCTTGTTCCTAACTTGTTTGTTTTCTTTCTCTAGTCATTATTCTTTAGTAAATCAGTGAGAGGAACTGAACACATTTTCTGCCGTGTACCACAGTTGACAGTATAACAAGATCCAGATAATTCTGCCTGTACTTTAATTTCTGTGGAGTGAAAATTTTCAGGCTAAAAAGAGGGAAATAAAGCAAGCACTAGCACATTCGACTTCTTACATTTGTCTGAATGGTACATTCTTTTTTATTCCCAGAGTCCTCTCCCTTTATTAACAGTGCAGGAGTCAGAGGCTTGAGGTGCTCTCTGGGAAAGGGGAGTTGGTCAGCCCACTGACTGCAGGATGTGTTCATAATGAGCTTTAATGCGCAGGCCTTTGAATGGAAATCTGTTACGAGTGATAGGTTTTACAAGATCTTAACAGGAAAGCTTTATGCCTGCGAATGGTTTAAAGTGCACCCTAGTTCCTTAGCAGAGAAGGATTTTTTTTTTATTCAAATGGATTTCTTTCCTTATATATTGCTGATATGCTTGCTAGAGTTTAAAATGAAATTGTAATAGTTTCACTGTAAAGCATTTGGAAATTTCCCTAATTTGGAAGTAGGTGATGGGAAAGGCGTCAGATGAAATTAGTTCAGGGTCTGAATTGTGAGATATTTGAAAGAAATGCAGTTTTAGTATTTCAAGTAGATACAGAAATATTAAGTGAAAAGTGTGAAGTGTAGGTTAGAGGACTTTATTAAGAGGTGATGATTATTTACAATTAGCAGGATTCATTTTATTTTTGTTACATTTTAAAGTTTGCAGTCATTTATTAAACATATTATTAGATATCTGTGTGCCCAATTTATCACCTGTTTACAGTGTAGGGAGTAGATTCAGTGTGGACAAACTAGAGGCCGGGGGTGGGGGGGGTAACTAATGAGTTTGTTGTTTTAATGCAGGTGAGAGGTGATTATGGCCTGAACTAATGTGTTCAGATTTTGTCCTGGATTAATGTGTTCTGCATTTTACTGTCTTAATGAAGTGTTTTATCTTGCAGGGGTTAATTGTGGATTAACTCGATCCTTAATGATACTTGCTTTTACACTCTGTTGGCTCTAGTCTAGGTAGCCTCCCCTCCAGGGCTAGACTGTCTCTACTCCTAAGATGTGGCCTTTCTGGTGTCTCTGCTCAATGCCTCTGATGTTCTCTCCACTCTGGCTCTTTGGAGCTTGAATTCTTCCCAGCCCCATGTGAGTTCAGGTAGTTGCTCAACTCATAGCTCTCTGGTAGTTGTTCTGTCCCCAGTAGTTGTTCTTTGACACTGTGGAGCCTTTCCCTGTACATGCAGGCTTAGTATTTGGTCAGAGACTCCAGGGGACCCCTGTCAGATCAGACACTGCTGCTTTTCTGGCTAGCTTCTTCCTCTGTGTCATTCTGCTCTGCACATTTCTGCTGTCTTGGGACTCTTACCCACCGGCCTGCCCTCTGAGCTCTGCGGGGACCCACCTGCCCTCTGAGCTCTGCGGGGACCGACCTGCCCTCTGAGCTCTGCGGGGACCCACCTGCCCTCTGAGCTCTGCGGGGACCCACCTGCCCTCTGAGCTCTGCGGGGACCGACCTGTCCTCTGAGCTCGGCGGGGACCGACCTGTCCTCTGAGCTCTGCGGAGCTTCTGCTGTTTTCCGTTGGGTCTTCCTCTCCCTGCGTCACACATTGGATAGCAAGGCCGGACCATAACCTTGTTAGTTTCTCTTCTCTCAAGGATCATAGTCCTGTGCTGCTTGTTTTCCAGTGTCTGAAAACAGTTACTTTATGCATTTTTGTCTAATTTTAACATAGTTGTGACAGGAGGGCTAGTCTTCTGTCTGTTATGATCAGATTGTGTTGACCTTGTAGAGGGTGAGAAGTAAATAGGAAACTTGTTGAAGAATTGAAAACAGACTATTGCCATGATTTGTTGATGCTTTATCTAGAGTACACCATTGCTTTCTTTAAAATGGACAGAGGAAATGAAAGGAAACTTAACTCGAGGCTGTTGTAGTAATCTAGGCTTAAACTAGACTGGAAGTGGAGTGAAATGATAAATTCAAGAAATCTTTTGAAGCTGGAACAATTAGGACCTGCTCTAGAAGGTGGTAGGAAGTGAAGATGTGGGAGGAATGAAAGGAGACACTGCTGTTTGGCTTGAACCACCGGCAGGGTAATGCCATTTAAGGAGATGGGCAAGACTCATCAGTCTTCAGAGGAGGGGCTAGGTTAAAGAGGAGAAAATCACGAGTTTTGTTTTGAATGAAATAAGTTTGAGTGACCTAGTAAACATCTATATACATGTCAAATGGGCAGAGCAGAGGGCAGGGCTAGAATTTCACCAGCACTGTTCAGATGGAAAGTATCCATCTGTATTCTCTGCCATCACTAGGGGCTGTACCAGGGTACTCTGGAAGTACTGGCTGACTCAGAGACATTGACAGAATCTGACAGGAAGATAGCCTGAGGAGGTCTGGTAACTTCAGGGTGATCCTTGAAGACCCTAACTGTGATATTCTGCCGTCTCCTTCTTTCCTTTCTGATCCTGAACGCACTGACATTTGGATTGAAAAAAATAGCCATGTTTTTCTGCTATTTGCTACAGGTAGACTGTTTAGGAAACTTGTTCAGCAGTCTTACCTTCTTTTTCTTGCTGATCGTAGCCCCTCTAGAGAGAGATTTCCATCGTAGGTAGCCCGGTGGTTGTTGCTCTGGGGGAGGATGCTATGCAAAGGAGGTCGTCAACACAAATGCTTTCAGTTGTTTTGTGCAGTGTGGACTGTGGCTACTTTGATTTCTCCTTTTTCTTTTTTTTAAAAATAAATTTATTTATTTTTGGCTGTGTTGGGTCTTCGTTGCTGCTCGCGGGCTTTCTCCAGTTACGGTGAGCGGGGGCTACTCTTCATTGCAGTGCACGGGCTTCTCATTGCGGTGGCCTCTCTTGTTGCGGAGCACAGGCTCTAGGCGCACGGGCTTCAGTAGTTGTGGCTCATGGGCTCTAGAGCGCAGGCTCAGTAGTTGGGGCGCACAGGCTTAGTTGCTCTGCGGCATGTGGGATCTTCCCAGACCAGGGCTCGAACCCGTGTCCCCTGCATCGGCAGGCGGATTCCTAACCACTGCGCCACCAGGGAAGTCCTGATTTCTCCTTTTAAAAAGGGACTATTTCTAATCCCCTTTTTGAATTGTTTGGAGTTCTGATAATATGTCTCAGAGTCCTGTGGAAGAGTGACACACAACGTGGGGATGTGCCGGAGCTTCACCTCTTGTGGTGGCTGGGGTCTGTGTGACTTACCGTGTATAACCAGCTGTGCAGAGACGGGGACCCTCCTGTGCCCCTTAGCCTGAATGCAGTCTGTGTGCTCCCTGGTCCACAGGGAAAGGTCAGGAAGACAGAAATTGGATCACAGTGTCTTACAAGGCCGGGGTAGTCATCTTTGCATGTAACTACTACTCCCTCGCCTCTCCACTCCCCTCTTGAAAAAATGAGAGTGAAAAGGAGGGCACTTACTCTCCTTTTGCTTCTCTTGTATAGGAGATGCATCGGAGATTTGAGAATGCCCCCGATTCTGCCAAAACTAAAGCTCTGCAAACTGTTATCGAAATGAAGGTAAGTGAGAACTTCCTAAGGAATCTTATGTGTCATTTCACACTTTCAAGTGATCACACTTTGATGTGTAAGTTTAAGAAAGTGGTATGTAAAAATAGTTCACTCATTTTGTAGGCTGAGAAGAAATAGTAAGACTTAATGAAAATGACACATTAAATGAACTTCAGTTTCATTTCCTCCAGCATTTCTTGGAGTCAGCTGTTCTCAAAGCTTTTGATATCAGGGCCCCTTATTCTCCTAAAATGACTCATTTCATTTGTTTTTAAGAAAATGCCTGCCAAATACCAAGTTTGTGTGTCAGTTCTTCTCTCGAGTAAGAATAGGGTTCCGTGAAAAAAGTACCTGATTCAGCTTGCAGCTCACAGAGCACCCAGTGCTGTCCTGGGAGCAGCATCACACCCAGGACGCAGCAGTTGGGCCTCCCCTTCCTGTTTCATCACACAGAATGGTACAAAGATACATACTCAAGGGTTGAGCATATGAAAAGTCACAAGGGACATTCCTAAGTGAGCCAGTGTTTTAAAAATGTTCTTTCTTTTTCTTTTTTTTTGGCGGTACGCGGTCCTCTCACTGTTGTGGTCTCTCCCGTTGCGGAGCACAGGCTCCGGACGCACAGGCTCAGCAGCCATGGCTCACGGGCCCAGCCGCTCCGCGGCATGTGGGATCTTCCCGGACCGGGGCACGTACCCGTGTCCCCTGCATCGGCAGGCGGACTCTCAACCACTGTGCCACCAGGGAAGCCCCAAAAATGTCCTTTCTTATTTTTCTTTTTTGTCCTTGAGAGTGCTGACAGTGAAGAATACACTGACCGCTAGTACGGTTTGACGCTGTTGTCCAGAGGCAACGAGCGCTTTTGCCTGTCCTTTATACCTTTAGTGCACGTGTTAACACAGTGGGCACACAGAGTCGTAGTATTATTATGAAAATAGTTTTGACTTCTCAAAAGGGCTAGGAGGCACCCCCAGGTTTTCATGGACTATACTTTGAAAACCTCTGCTTTCAGTTACTAAGTAGTTAGAAATCTTTAGGCTGAACATTATGGTGATTGGTGACTAAGCACTTGCCTTCTATGTTAAATTCCCTGGATTCAAAATCTGGCTTTATTTAATCAGTTGTATGGCATAGAACAAGTAACCTAACCTCTCCATGCCTTAATTTCTTTATTGATAAATGGTGATAACAATAGTACCTATCCCATGGGTTCTTTTGTGGTTTAAATTAGTTAAAACAAATAAAACACTTTAAACAGGACCTGGCACATAGTAAACATTCAGTCAGTGTTAGCTGCTATGCTATTATTATTTTTATTAACAACATATTCAAGAGCTAGAAGACTCTTACAGATAGGGACCCCTCCCTCTACCCCTCCTTCCCTCTCTGTCTCTTTTTTTAATGTCTTTGTATCCCCTAAAAAGTTTGACATGGTGTTTTGCATCATGTGCCTTCATTTAATGTTTGTTGATGTAGCAAGAAGCTTTAGTTTTTGGTATATAAATAGTTTTATGTAAATAGATGCTTCTCAAGTACAGTTATCAGAATGGTTCTCTTAATTTAGATGATTTCCTCTTAAAACTTTGTTTTTATTGTTGTATGCATCTTTATTCTCACTGGGGAAAGGGTTTACCAAACAATTACCAAATTAGTGGATTCTGTTTTCTTTATAGTTAGACAATTCTTAGTGTTGAACATAATCTTGTAAACAGCCTCTAGAAAGGTTTAATTACATGTCCACATTTCCCACAAGTTTATTTGTATACGTTATTTCCTGATCCCTGTTGGAACCTAAAAACACACGAGTGTACCTATGTTCACAGAATTATTTTGCTTGCCTTTTGATGGCATAGGGAAGTGTACTGGTTTTAACTGGCAGTAGATCTGTTTTAAGTCGTGTTAGCCTCCAGCCATTCTGCTAAGAAGCGAGAGACAGATTCTGGTGGGGTCAGATGATGTAGCTGGGATGCTGAGCGTGTGGTGTGAGCTTGAGACGATTGTGAAGGTCTAGGCTGGTCTTTGGGGGAAATGGGAAAGGAGGTGACGGTGGACTGTAAAAGAGCCCAGCTGTCTTCAAGGAGACGTAACATTCTTTTCTCTCTCCTCCTCCTCTCCCTCCTCCTTTCTCCCACTTTCTTCCCTCTGCTTCCTTCTCCCTTCTCTAACTTTTTCTTTTCCCTTTAGCAGTGGAGGAGCAGGGAGGAATTACTGGACTGCTCTAGGGTTAGAGTTTTTTTTAACATCTTTATTGGGGTATAATTGCTTTACAATGGTGTGTTAGTTTCTGCTTTATAACAGAGTGAATCAGTTATACATACACATATGTTCCCATATCTCTTCCCTCTTTGTCTCCCTCCCTCCCACCCTCCCTATCCCACCCCTCCAGGCAGCCACAAAGAACCGAGCCGCCGGTATTAGGGTTAGGGTTTTGCTGGGTAGATAGAGCAAGTGAATTGAGGGTGGAGGGGAAGGAATAGTTGGGATGATCGGTCCAGGAATGTAGCCTGGATAGGAAGGAAGAGAATTCAGGATGGATGGACAGGTTGGGAGAAAACGTGGAAGTCAGGGAGGTGGAGGACTCTGAGAGATGCAAGAGCAGCAGTTAACGTGAGTGACGGTGTGTCAGGCCTGGGAGGAGGGTCCTGGGTGGCGTGGTCTTGCAAACTGGAGAGCTAAAATGGACCGGAGGGTGCGGGCGTTGGGATTACGGACGCCCAGGAAGTCGGACGTTGAAACCCTAGGATTATGGCAAGAGTGGCATTTGAAGGAGAGATCTGTTGTCAGCCGGGTGCTGAAGACTTCTTCAGTGGGCGGGAGTGGCGGGGGTGCCCCTAGATGGCAGCCGTGCGGAGGGAGAGTGAAGAGGAGTGTGAGCTTTAAATGGGGGCAGTGGGCTTCCCTGGTGGTGCAGCGGTTGAGAGTCCACCTGCCGACGCAGGGGACGCGGGTTCGTGCCCCGGTCCGGGAAGATCCCGCGTGCCGCGGAGCGGCTGGGCCCGTGAGCCGTGGCCGCTGAGCCTGCGTGTCCGGAGCCTGTTGCTCCGCGACGAGAGAGGCCACAACAGTGAGAGGCCCGCGTACCGCAAAAAAACAAAAACCAAAAAATAAACAAATGGGAGCAGCATCGAGGAACCTGGAGGTGCCCACACTTCTCCCTGCCACTCTGTGATGCTGGGGGATTAGTGGACTTCACTGGAGAGCATTCGGGGAAGTTATATCCTTTGGGAAAGCCTGGGTTTACTTAGAGCAGGGAGACCACTTTTGAAAAAAAAGTTGAGGATTTGGGAAATTTAACAAGGAGCAGGGGATTTCAGTGGGCTCAGTGGGGTTGGTTGATTAATGATGGGAGACCCAGGGCTGGGCAAGTATATAGTATTTATTTAGTTATTATACATTCTAGGAGTAAGAAACCTTGGAAAGGGCTGTCCTCAAATAAACCCAGCCTGAGTACTGGTCGGTGCTACAACTAGTCCAACATATCAGGCATTAATTTTCTGGCCTCATCCCAGAAAGTAGCCTGGCAGGTTCTTTTTCTGCCTCATGGCGTTCAGAGCTGCAGTTATGGTCCCTTTTTAGGTGCAGATTTTATGGTGCGTGATTTGATAGTGAGTGTCTGATTTGGTCAAGAGCTGCCTCTCTGTCTGTGTTGGGATTTTTAGATAGTGCATTTGAAGTCGTTTATTTATTCTTTATGGGCCAGGATAGTTTTAAGTGAGTAAATCAAAATCCTGGTTTAGGTTTAGAACGTCTCTGATTGTGTTAATTTAATATGTTTAATTTTGAACTAAATGTAAGTTGCATTTGAATAGATTTGTAAAAGAAAATTTTTGTTGTGTTATTTTTAAAGGTAATGCAATGCAATTCAGAGGAGTACAGCCCTCGCTTCTCCCCCAAACCTAAAAATAGCTAGTTGTAATTGTCTCATGATAAATCCTTTAACTCTTATTGGCACACTCTCAGATAGCAAGGAAAGTCAGTCAAGACAGGCTTGAGGTAAAGTGAAAAGAGGAAGTCAGTCTCAAAATTTCTTCATAAAGGAATGGTTTCTCTAAAATCCCAAATAACATAAAGCTATACTGAATTTATGCTCTTTAAGGTCTTAGGTGAATAAGCATATGCAACTATGGATGGAAAAGTATCTATTCTATGTAGGAGTTTTTCTGTAATTGATGACATCTAAAGTAATCTGGCGTAAACTAGATACTGTGACAGACAAAACCAAGAAAATGAGCATAGATGGTTCTTGTACTAGGAGGTGATATTCGTGGTGATGGTGATTTATAAGGGCAGTCATGTTTCTTTTTGGAAATCATTATGAGATATTTCACATGCATGGTGAAGTGTAGCGAATAAGTAAGATTACTAATGCAGTAAGTAACCTCCCCTTACCTGCAGGGGATAGGTTCCACCACCCTCAGTGGACTGAAACCACAGATGGTACCGAACCCTATATATACTATGTTTTTTCCTATACGTACCTATGATTAATCTTATAAATTAGGCACAGTGTGTAAGGGATTAACAACAGTAATTAATAGTAAAATAGAACAGTTATAACAGTATGCTGTAATGGAAGTTATGTGAATAGGTCTCATTCTCTCTGTCTCTCAGTATCTTACTGCACAAATCTAATGCCTTCTTCATCTAAACTAAGTACTTGTCATGCACTGTAGCTGTAACTTTTGCAGTTTGAGGTGCAACAGCAAAACTGGCACAAATTTCTTTTTCCTTCATCCCAGTTTCACTCCTGGAAGATTCGTTCTTACTGTAGATCGTAGCAACCTCAGCATATGATTTTTTCTCTTAGTGAGAACTTCCACCTTTTCACTTAAAAGAAGCACCTTACGGCTTCTCTTTGTCAAATCTGAATTGCCAGCATCACTACTCTTGTGCTTTGGGGATGGTATTAAATAAAATATTGTCACATAAAAATGGTCACTTGAACACAAGCACTGTGATGCCATGACTGTCCATCTGATAACCGAGGTGGCTGCTGTGAGTGACTGACGTGCGGGGGTACACTGGACAAAGGGATGATTCACGTTCCGGTGGGACAGAATGGGATGGTGTGAGATTTCATCATATTGATTGGAACAGCGGTGCACAGTTTAAAACTTCTGAATTGTTTTTTTCTGGAACTTTCCATTTGATATTTTCTGACCAAAGTTGACCTCAGGTAACTGAAACCACAGAAAGCAGAACCACAGAAAGTAAAACTGTGGATAAGGCGGGACCACTGTGTGATAAAATGTAACTGTTAACGTAATTATCCATCCCTTTGTTTTTCTGCAGTGGGAGGTTATCAGATCTTTATTATTGTAGATAGGGTTATTTATACGCATTATTGTGTAAGTCTTTGAAACCTTCTTACTCTTTCCCCC
>NW_006797390.1:7684858-7688828 GCF_000442215.2 Lipotes vexillifer
CTTTCCCCCACTCCTTTGGGAGCATAATTAAGCCTTTTAGGTGTCATCAAGTAAAACGATAAAGTATTATAGCTAGAAAAGGTTTTACTGTTAATATTACAAATGTTTTCACTACAAGTTTGTTGACCATAAAGTACTAAAAAACTTTAACTAGTTTTCCATTGCTTCTACTTCTTCAGTTAATACTCTCAACTTTAATCGAAAGGGTGCAGAGGAAAGGCTAGAGGAAAAAAATCATACTATAGATCTCAGTCCTCCTCCTCTCCACCATATGGCCATGAAGGGTATATTTTAGAAGCAAGGCACCAGTTGCAATATTTCTACATATTTGTTTATCTTTATTAAATTTCACATCTGTAAAGACAGGCTTGTGCAACCTCTCTGACTTTTTGCGAATACTTTAATGTCTAAATCTTCCTTTGTCCTCAGGATTCAAAAATTTCCTCTATGGAGCGTGGGCTCCGAGACTTGGAAGAGGAGATTCAGATGCTGAAATCGAACGGGGCTTTGAGTACTGAAGAACGAGAGGAAGAAATGAAGCAAATGGAGGTCTATCGGAGCCATTCTAAATTTATGAAAAACAAGGTAATGTTGTGTGATACTGTAATTTTTAAATGGGGTTTGAAAAATTGATGCGTGTTCCTGCTTCTTTAGTGATGATGGAATTCATGCTGTTTTATCAGGCTTCAGGGAAGAACACTTGTACCGTAATTCTTTCAGATAGAACTTTCCAGAATTAAAGTCAGAATTACTGATGTTGTATAGTTATTTCAAATTTCACTTGAAAGGAAATTACTTGTATGAGGCTAAGTGTGTGTTATCACGGCTTAACATTTCATGTCTACCAGTACTGCTGAGGCGATTAGTAGGATCACATCCAGATGAGTTTTTCTCACTATATGAAACATCATGTTCTCGATGTCTTGTGAACAAATTTAGAAGTGGAATTCAGCCTAAGAGACTGAGTCCACCTCCCCTTCTTTTTCCTGAAATGGCTTAAATAAAACCGTGTTTTCCCTTCAAACACAGTTCCCTAAAGGAAACCCCTTTGTGCTCTCCCTTGGAGAAGACCCATGTGTATCAGGTTTATTGTTTCCCACGTGCACTTGGGGTGTATGTACAGTAGGATAAGCATTGCTGAGACATATCAGTCTGTATTATAACCTCAGTCACAGTATTCCTTCCTTAGAGCCAAAGGCATTTATTTTGATTCTATAAACTATTTTAGGCAAATTGGAGGATTTAGTTTATTACAGTTATCAGTTTATCAGGTCTGTGGTGTTTTAAAGATCATAATTTCAATTGTAAAATATTAGCTAGAAAATAAGTGTTCCTTCCCCTCCCCCTGCCCCCCATATCCCAATTGTGTTAGTTCCCTAATTTCTCAGAAGTGAAAACTGTTCCTTTAATGATGCAGTTTCTGGCTTCCTTCTGTGATACCCATACCTGCATATAAGTCAGCAGAATATTCCTCTGTTATTTTAAGAATCTGTTATCAATGACTATAGCCAATTTCATGTAACTTTTAGAACTTAAAAATTCACATATCCAACTTTCTGTTAGTTTTGATTTATCATTCTAACTTGAGAACAAAATAAAATATTGTCTCTGCTTCCCATTTGCTGGTTAGCACATTTCAGTCCATTACCCTGTGAAAATAGTGAGCCCATCTAGGGTCCTTTGAAGAGGAAATTAGGGGAACAGATTTGATTGTGTTATATGAGTTATTGTTATTTTCAGTTACTGCTCTGGCTCAAAAGCAGATAATAAAAAGACCTAAGTTGACACATGAGTGAAAAAGAATAACAATGTCGTGACAGGTAGAGCAACTGAAGGAGGAGCTAAATTCGAAAGAGGCTCAAGGGGAGGAGCTGAAAAAGAGAGCGGCTGGTCTTCAGGCCGAGGTCTTTGCCGTAAGATTTACCCTTTGCGTGCAGTGATCCCACAGTGGGACACTGCTGCTCTGGCTCTGGGTGCTCACACTTTCACTCTGTGGTCGGCAGCTTTGCCTGGTACTAGCACTAACCAGCCTGCTCTGCTCTTTAACCGACTCCTGTTCACCCGTTTGACCCACGTGCCACCCTGTGTGCAGCGAGCCCTCATGTGCTCTGGAAGCCCTGTCCCTGGTTTTTTATTGTTGCTTTGTCCCTGTGTGGATGGTGCTTCAAAGCTGTTTTTTCTCGACTCCTTTCCTGTTACCAGAAACTTGTTGATTTACGTGAATGGTCTCTTTCTCTTCTTAGGTACAAAGAATGTGCAGATGTTCTAGGTCCATCACCCAGCGTTTATTTCAATCTGATTTCTTGAGTGAAGTGCTTTACCTTCATATGTAGGCATCATCTTTAAGTCCCCGATAGGTGATTTTGCAACACATTTTACTTTCTTTGGAACGAACAGATGTATTGAAGCGATTAGCTCATTTAGTTAGCTAGTAAATTAGAAGTAGCATGAAACTTAAAGTCTCTAAATCTATTCAGTAGCTCAATCATCTGTCTAGAGAACTTGAAATTCCATTTCAAGCTGTGATAAAATGATTATAATAAAATAGCTAACACTTGAGTACTTACTATAAGCATTTTATAACCTACTAAGGTAGGTATATTCTCAACCCAATTTATGGATAAGGAAGCTGAGGTAACACAGTGGTGCTCAGGAAACACAGTTAGTAAGAGGCAGAGTTTGAGTTTTACACAAGCCATTTGGTTCCAGAACCTGTGCTGGTAAACTCTGCACTCCACTGCCCTATACTAGGCTGTGCACACATTTGTCTCACAAGTGTCAGGAAGAAAACTGCTTCTGAAAATTACGGTAGGATAAGACTAGAATGCAGCATTAAAAGAAAAAAAAAAAACCACTTGTGCTAATTTAGTGTTTACTATTTATGGCCCACTTTATGGTATAGATAGAAAAGTGAGATATTTTGTCTAAAAGGGTCCAGTTTGGTTTGTTGTAACCATGTATTGTCTAGAGGAGAAGTTGATCTATAACTTTTTTTTCCTCAGCTAGTAATATTAATTTCTTTTTGTGTCGAACAACAGGCTAAACATTCTATACAGTTTTTTTGTTTAATCTGTATGCAATACAGTGGCACTGGTTTGCTTTCTCCATCTTACTGATTAGGAAAGCAAGGCTTAGAGAGGTAGTTATCCAAGAAGACACACTCATTCGTTCTCACGTGGGATTGACTGCAAAAGCCTTATGCTCCTAAATTTTTTTTTTTTTTTTTTTTTTTTTTTTGCAGTACGCGGGCCTCTCACTGTTGCGGCCTCTCCCGTTGCGGAGCACAGGCTCCGGACGCGCAGGCTCAGCGGCCATGGCTCACGGGCCCAGCCGCTCCGCGGCATGTGGGATCTTCCCGGACCGGGGCATGAGCCCGCGTCCCCTGCATCGGCAGGTGGACTCTCAACCACTGAGCCACCAGGGAAGCCCTAGGTTCCTAACTTTTAAGGAAAATTTGTTCTTCTAAACTCTTCTGTTTAGGATATTTTCTTCTTTTTCTCAGTCTTTATGGTCAGTATAGCATTATTTGATGATTATTTAGTAATGCAGATGATGAGGAAACTGAGATTTTATATTTATTTTTGATCACATGGTCCAGAGGTAGCTGGAAATTTGAGTAATCTTTAAGCCATAGTTCTTTAGCTGATGAGGTGAGAACATTTTGAATGTTTCTCCTGACTATTCATACCACAAGTGCGTTTTTAGTGCATTCTGTTTGTTAGGGGTGGGACGTTGGTAAAGGGATGTCATGAAAGGTGCTACACCATTACAGTATGTGGCAGCTCCTGGGTACGTATCTGTGTTACAGGATGGAGGTAGCTGCTGTTTACAGCTATCTTCCACTGATGTCCTTAGCAGCTGCAAGTATTTTGCATACAGTGAGCACACAGAAATGTTTGTTGAATGAATGAATATTATATTTGTAAGTAGAGATTTCATGCATATGAGAAAAATGCTTGTCTTCCTGCTG
>NW_006797390.1:7688838-7762693 GCF_000442215.2 Lipotes vexillifer
AAACAGAACAGTAAATTATGTTTATTTTTAGTGCTCCTTAAAAGTAATTTTAATTACAGTAAAATTTATTTCATACTTTCTCATGGGAAATTATTCACAAAAACTTTGTCCCTTATGCCTAAGATTATTACAGTCAAAATACTTTAGCTACATTCAACTTTTTAAAAAGTATTTTTTGTCTCATCAGTGATACTGAGATTACTGACTTCTTGTCAAATTTATACTTCCAAGAGTCTGTATTTTAGTGTATAGCTAGCTACCTTGCTTAGGCAGTAGATACAATGTAAAAACAGATATGATTTCTGTTAATTTGGCTTACATTTAGAATAAAAGAGTAAAAATTGTTAGAAACAGTAGAAATGTAAAGGAGATGTTTGATGCTAAATGTTTTCTAAGTTAAGATGAGAAAAATTTATGGGAGAGTGAGTGGCACCTGTTGATTTATGGGTTACTCTGTCAGAGTAATTCAAATTTGATTACACGTGTAGATTCTTACAGATTGAGATTTTATGCATATTCTTTATTTAGGTTATATACTTTTATCCATTTAGTTGATATGACTTGTTGTAGGTAATATAACTTTGTAGGTGGAATCTTTATTTTAGGTCAGTACCCCTAACTCCTCAAAATGATGTAATTTTTAGAAAGCACATGTTAATAATGCCTTATAACACTAAAGTGGCTTTTTAAGAAGGACTTTATGTACACTTTCATTTGAGAATAAAAAGAAACAATGAAAAAATAAATGTGCAGCTTTTGAGTTTAAATAGCAATAGTAGGAAGTTTCTTTTTTCTCTCTGTATTCCATCTACACTAATCCTGCTGTATGATTTGAAGTTTCTTGTGACTTAATAAGATGAAAACTGCTTTAGTCGTGTTTAGATGCTTACTGCTGTCTCATAGTCATCGAAGTGAATTGGGATTTTTCTTCTTCCATTCCTTTTCTAGTGGATTTCAAAAGTTTAGGGGAGACAGTAAATGAAAACTGGAGATTTTGCTATTAGTTGAATAAGCTTTGTTTCTTTTTTGGGGGGGTCAGCTAAGATGAGATGATGCAAAAAGATGAGTTGTGTCCTGTCATAAAGTTAATGCTGTGTATCTTGATGTGGATCTGTCACAGATCCAGATCAGAGGTGGTGGTTTTATTTCCTTTTTCCTTATACTGCTTTTCCTTCTTCTCTAGATTGGTCAGGTGAAGCAGGAGCTGTCCAGAAAGGACACGGAACTACTAGCGCTACAGACAAAGCTAGAAACACTCACCAACCAGTTCTCAGACAGCAAGCAACACATTGAAGTGCTGAAGGAGTCCTTGACTGCTAAGGAGCAGAGGGCTGCCATCCTGCAGACCGAGGTAAAAGGAGTTGTGGGATTTGCGCGGAGCCCATTCCTTGGCACCTTTTCTTGTGTATTACCTGTGCACTTCTTGTTGTGTTGAGATACGGGAGCTATGAATAATGTTATGATGGATTCTTTAGCGATGTGGTCAGTTATAGTACTAAACTATAGCCATCTTGTTTCTACTGTTCTCGTATCTAACAAATTAAACCAGTGCAGTTAATATATGTTTTTGATACTTCAGACTTTGACTAAGTCTGTGCTTCTAAGTAGACTTTAAACTAATGTTATGAAATGAAAAGATAGCTGTAAAAGCATTTGTCCTCACCCTTGGTAAATCTTTCAGTCATGAATGGGAGTGAGCTTGGTCAGCCTGTGTTGGGTTATTAAGTGTCCTTAATTTTTGGTATTATGAATGGCTTTAAGTAAGCAAACTGTGGAATCTAGAAATGTTTGAGATAAATCTTGTTTTGAACTGCAGATTATTAGACACGTGCCTTCATGTCCTGTTTGAAAATAAAGTTAGCATTTTTAGAAATATTAGAAGATTATCTAGTCTGCCAGCCTTGATTAGAGGTAGGAACACACTAAATAATTCCAGACAGATGAGAATCTATCATATTTTCAGTGAGAAGGAATTGATGATGCTATTTGGATTTGCTGTCTTAAGGAAAATATTTTCTAAAGATCTCAGTGAAATAGAGAATTGAGGTAGGAATAGGTAAGCAGTTCTGTTGTATAGAAGAAAAATAAAGCATATAGTATGAATTAATTTTTTCTTTTCTTTTAAAGAGCAAGATAATAGCTAAATAAAGGCATAGTGTAATGAAAAAAGGAGTGGGTAGTAAAAAGAATGCATAAAAACATCTCAGACCCAGAAGTTCAGAATCTTCAAGCGAGGAGGAATGGGAAAATGACCAAAATGTTTCATGTAGTATTTTATTTTTTTACAGTTTGGGATTTTGTTGAAAATGAGAGATTTGGATGATGTATTTATAATTTTCCTTACAACTTATACTTTTCCTGTTTTGATCACATTTCATTTTATCGTGATACCTCAGAGGGCTGTTTTGGGATAAATAAGGCTCTGGCTCTGGCCTCACAGTTACTGAGTGTGAACTTCAGTTTTACCACTTGCTACCAGGTGCAGGGTCCTGGGCACATTACTTAAGTTCATTGTGCCTCGTTTTACATCCGTAAGATGAAGAGGAGTTCCTGCCTCATTAGGTTGTTAGCATTAAACTAATTTATTCACTCCTAGTGCCTGGCACATAGTAAGGTCTTTGTCAGTTATTGGCATCATTCTAATTCTTATAATACTATCAGCTAATATATGTAAACTGTTAAAACGGTAAGAGATTCTTGTTGCTTTTCTTTTCATTGGCATAAATTTTATGTAGAAGGTCTGCTATTTAATATTTTTATCAAGCTAAATTAAGGTTTATTCAGGGAATTGCAAATATAGAATTATCTGAAAAATGTTACCTGCGTATTTATTAATTTGTGGCTTTATTAGAGTTTTTCACATCAGTGCCTGGTATGCATGCAGTACTACAAAAGGGTCAAAAGAGGGCACCAGTGTTTTGGAGGTGAGCCTGTTGCCAAGTTTGCTGCTGTGATAGTTTTGGATGGAGGTGGCAGGTGTGGGAACCAGGGGACCAGGCAGTTGGTTAATGATAATGCAAACACTTTAAAGCTTGTCACAGTCTAGTAGATGACTTCTTCCCCTTGGCAATCCATCCTTCTCTTTGTACCACCCTCTGAAATAGTGTTCTTATTAGCTAGGTCTCACACAGATGGGCTTGTGATTGGTTTCTTGTACCATAGAGAACAAAGACTGTATTTGTGGTCATTCTTGGATGGTTTTCATATTTGTTTTTAGGACTAACTGAGTTTCAGTAATTACCCCTGTAAGTTATTAGGACAACTGCTCCAATGTAAGGGTCTCATTCTAAAAGATAACAGTAGAAAAGCTAACTTCCTTTTGAATTTGGGGTGATTATATGAATGTTATATGCCTGTTTATCAGGATTTGCTTTTTTTCTTAAATTACTCTGATGACACTTCACAAGGCTCACTTTTTCCAAAGCAGCTTTCTCCGGTTGGATCCCATAAAAGACAGTTTGAACCAGCTCTTTGAAAGTTCTCACCCTTTTCTATAATTGCTATATTTCTGTTCCTATAATTGCTCTTTTTTTAAAAAAAATGAATTTATTTATTTTATTTATTTATTTTTGGCTGCATTAGGTCTTCGTTGCTGCGCGCGGGCTTTCTCTAGTTGGCGGCGAGCGGAGGCTACTCTTTGTTGTGGTGCACGGGCTTCTCATTGCAGTGGCTTCTCTTGTTTCAGAGCACAGGCTCTAGGCTTGCAGGCTTCAGTAGTTATGGCACGAGGGCTCATTAGTTGTGGCTTGCAGGCTCTAGAATGCAGGCTCAGTAGTTGTGGCACACGGGCTTAGTTGCTCCGCGGCGTGTGGGATCTTCCCGGACCAGGGCTTGATCCTGTGTCCGCTGCATTGGCAGGCGGATTCTTAACCACTGCGCCACCAGGGAAGCCCCCTATAATTGCTCTTAATTGATCTCATCCTCCTCTCTGAAGCTACCCTAGACTTTCATCTAGCTCTCAAATCACTAAATTAAGCACATATGAAAAAGAACGTGGATTCAGGAGGTTTTTTTTGTTTTGTTTTTTAATTTTAAAATTCTTTAAGGAAAAACGGGATGTGGGAAAAGGCCTGTTTTTTTTTCCTGTTCAGGGTCCATGGTGTGAGGTCCTTTTGTGTTGGGCAGTGTACACTATATAGTATCTATGGAATTGCTCCTGTTTTATGAACATCTCCTTTAATCTGTTGACCTTCACAGAGGTGGTCTGGATTTAGTAGCACTGTGGTCAAAGCATGGGCTTTGGAGTCAGACCTAGGCTTGAAATAGCCTTCTACATTTATTAGTTATGTGACCTTGGATGAGTTATTTTACCTCTTAAAAAATTAGATTTTTTAATTATGAAGTTCTTATCTGAATTTGGAGGTGAATATTAAATATCAGGGGGTTTAAAATATCGCCACTGGTTTTTTTAGATGATAACTTTGTAGCCCCCCCCCCCCCACACCTTTGTACAGATAAACTGTACACTGTTGAATGACACATCTCTGCCTGTGGCCTTTTGCAAGTTTCTCTGAGCTCTTCAACCTTTTGTTGGAATGTCAAACAGAACTCAGTGCAGTTTGTTGAAATAGCCTTTTAAAAAGGTCTGCTTGTGTACACTCTCAGTCTCATGACCCAACGCCCTTCATTCATCCTCCTTTCTAGCTGGGAACAGTGGGAGATGTGGTGATAGGAAATTATACTTAGTGATCTTGGGCAAGTCACTTAGTTTTGGCTTTGATTTCCTCAGCTTTAAAATTAGGAGTAGTTTAAATTATTTAATTTTTTAAAAATTTATGGGGACTTCCCTGGTGGCGCAGTGGTTAAGAATCCACCTGCCAAATCAGGGGACACGGGTTCGAGCCCTGGTCTAGGAAGATCCCACATGCCGCAGAGCAACTAAACCCGTGCGCCACAACTACTGAGCCTGCACTCTAGAGCCTGCGAGCCACAGCTACTGAGCCCATGTGCCACAACTACTGAAGCCCGTGCGCCTAGAGCCCGTGCTCTGCAACAAGAGAAGCCACCTCAATGAGAAGCCCGTGTACCGCAACTAAGAGTAACCCCAGCTCGCCACAACTAAAAAAAGCCCGCACGCAGCAACAAAGACCCAACACAGCCAAATAAATAAATACATAAAATTTTTAAAAAATTTATGAGATACAGGAAAAATGCAGAAAATAATATAGTAGGCAGTACTCAGATTTAACTTACATTTATGTTTGACCACATTCGGTGATCTTTAAAGGTCCTTTAAAAGAAAAGATTTTTTTTTACGGGGCTTCCCTGGTGGCACAGTGGTTGGGAGTCCGCCTGCCGATGCAGGGGACGCGGGTTCATGTCCTGGTCCGGGAGGATCCCACATGCTGCGGAGCAGCTGGGCCCGTGAGCCATGGCCACTGGGCCTGCGCGTGCGGAGCCTGTGCTCCGCAGCGGCAGAGGCCGCAACAGTGAGAGAGGCCTGCGTACAGGGAAAAAAAATTAAAATTAAAAAAAAAATAAAAGAGATTTTTTTAAAAAAAGCTCATTCTAAACTAAATATTCAGTGAAAGCAGAAACTTTTGTTAGAATCTCAGGTTTTTAGAACTGGTTGGGGCTAGGAACAGGCTAGGAATAAATATTCGGAAGCTGTCATTATGGGGGGTAGTGGCTAAAGCCTTAGGGATGAATTGGTTTCTCCAGAGGAAGGTTGTATAGAGTGAGATGTAAAGAGGGGGAAATGACAGAGGATCCAGTGAAGAAAACTGAAAAGGTGTGGTCAGAGAGTTAGAAAGGCAGTGAGTCATATAATTGCAAAAGAGGAATTATAGGAAACATGCCACTGTTACTGGCATGCAGTTACTAGTGCTAATGTGCTCTTAGGTAGATCTGTTTATTGATGTAAAACAAAAGAAGGTTAAGGTGGGTTGAGATAACTAATACTTTTGTGATCAGAAGTAAAAGGCCAAAACAGCAATGTAGCCATTTTTCTGTTCATGTCCATTGGTAGAGAAAGTCTTGTGGAGGAAAAACCTTCTGATTTTGTTGAAGTTGGCATGACCTGTTTGCCACAGACCTTGGTGCTTGGCAAGCTGGTTAGATGCTGTGCCTCCAGCTCAGTTGATGTGAATAAACAAGGTCTTATTCCTCCTGCCAAGAATGGTGTTAGGGTGATGACTGTGTGTCCTACTAGTCTCTGAGGGGTTTTCCTGAATATGTTTTTTGTGGTTTGCAAAATATGGACCTCACGCAAAATTATACTCTGAATTTAGTTCACACCAAACCAAAAGATCAGTGTAGAATTCAGAGTAGCAAAGTGGTTTTTGTGGTTATTTTTATCTCAGATTTCCAGACCAGCCCATTTAAATTCTGCATTGCATGAAAAAGTAGACCAAGAAAAAGTGTACACAGGTGATTTGAATTGAAAAGATCACTTAGTACAGCTTTCCTGGTGGCACAGTGGTTAAGAATCCGCCTGCCAATGCAGGGGACATGGGTTCGAGCCCTGGTCTGGGAAGATCCCACATGCCGCGGAGCAACTAAGCCCATGGGCCACAATTACTGAGCCTGTGCTCTAGAGCCCACGAGCCACAAGTACTGAAGCCCGTGAACCTAGAGCCCAAGCTGCACAAGGAAGAGTAGGCCCCGCTTGACACAACTAGAGAAAGCCGCGCAGCAACAAAGACCCGATGCAGCCAAAAATAAATAATAAATAAATTTATTAAAAAAAAAAGAAAAGATCACTTAGTAATTAGGCTGTGGGCTTGGGTAGTTTCTGTGGCTAATATTTGTGACATGAAATATTTTTAATGTCAAAACCTGCATTTCCCACTGCAATAACACCAAAGGTTTGTGTGTTTATAACAAGAGTTTTCATTCTTTACCTTTTTCAGTCACCAATTCTTGTGGGTCTCATACCTGACATTCCCTCAAATCGGCATGCGGGTATTTATGAGTGGTTAGTGCAGGCCCATTTCCAGGTCACTTAGCAGAGTCAGGGATCTAACGTAAAAGTGCAGCTGGGACATCTGGGTACTTTTGGTAAAGAAGCAACAAATATGAGGCTTCACTGTTATTATCCTGAGACATTGGTCCCATCAGAATGAGAAGCATTTAGAAGTGATGAGGGACGTTTTCCTGCTGTATTCTGATTCCTGACCCACAGATGGAAAGCCTTTCATTTTTCTGAAATTAATGCTGAGAAGAACTGAGAGACAAGGCAGTTCAGGCTTATCTACAGGTTTAAATGTCTGGGCTTTTGACTTCTGCAATAAGAATTTAATAGTGTATTTCAGGGGTATTGGGTAAAATGTTTTTAAGGTGAGTTGCTTTGTTTTTTTGCTTGTGGTTATTGGAATATATAGAATACATATTAGAGGTGGAATATATAGTATACAGAATACAAATTAGAATGTAGGAATTAGGTAGACATGACTTGGCATGAGATTTATTTATTTTTGGATTTCTGGCATGTGTACTTTCTAAGACTTCGACCTCTTTAACTGTGCGGCGGGTCAGAGGGTTCAAGGAGCTCCCTCTTGACTCGCCCTGACTGATGGATGCCCTGTAATGGGTTCACTAATAGGAACCACATCTGATACTGTCAGATGGGACTAGTAGCCATGTAGGCGGGCTGGAGCTGAGCCTCAACAAACGCCAGGTGGATAAGGGTCAGTGAGTTCTTCTGGCATCTCGACAGCCTGGTCGTTGAATTTCCTCTTCACAAGCATCTTCGCTCTGTGGTGGCAGTTCTCTTCTCCCTGTTGAATAAATATTCAGTCTGTTCTGACATTTCCCTTCTGGATCTTTTTTCCTTCTTTGCATAGTGGAGTGTTTCTGATTTTAATAGGTAGATGAAGGAAAACTGGGGGTAACTTAAGGAATTTTGTCACCTTGCACTTTAGAAAGGACCATTGGAGAACTCAGTGGTGATCATGTATTCCATCCTTGTTCTGCATTGGATTTTAATTCTTGCTCTGAGCTCTCTAGTGCTGAATTCAGGCACCAAAACTGGAAATTTGTAATGTAACATCTTTCGGATTCGCTGGGCTTGGCTTATTGTAGTTCTACTGTTTGTCAGTAAAACACTTTTTTTTTTTTTTTGTCACTGCTGAGTAATCTTTTCTTTTTCCTTGTCTTTGAGGAAACATTTAAGTAGATTGGCTATCTTTACACATGTCAAGTTTCCATTTCGTATACTTTTCATGGGAAGAACTCATTTAGGTCTTCTTCAGTTGCTTTCATTAGCCGTTTGTAATTTTCAGCATACAGAGCCTATACATGTTTTGTTAGGTTTATACCTAGGTATTTAATTTTTTTGGAGTGATTGTAAATGGTTATACCTTTTGAAAGTTGAAGTTCAGTATTGCATCATATTTAATTTTGACCAGTTGACAAAATATCAACATTTTAAAAAGCTAGTGTACAGACTTCCCTGGTGGCGCAGTGGTTAAGAATCCTCCTGCCAATACAGGGGACACAGGTTCGATCCCTGGTCCAGGAAGATCCCACATGCCGCAGAGCAATCTAAGCCCGTGCGCCACAACTACTGAGCCTGCGCTCTAGAGCTCGCGAGCCACAGCTCCTGAGCCTGCGTGCCAAAACTGCTGAATCCTGTGCGCCTGGAGCCCATGCTCCGCAACAAGAGAAGCCACTACAATGAAAAGCCCACACACTGCAATGAAGAGTAGACCCTGCTCGCCGTAACTAGAGAAAGCCCGTGCACAGCAGCAAAGACCCGACATAGCCAAAAATAAAAATAAATAAAATAAAATAAATAAAAAAGCTAGTATAAATATGCCTCTATTTTCCTTAGTAGTATTTTTACTAAGAACCATTTCAGGCACTTAAAATATAGGTAAAATACTAAAACATTTGAATATGATAAATGACGTGTAGGAGTTTTTAATTTTAACGTAGTTGGCCTTACCAGTATTTTTTCTTTATGATGTATCCTTTCTGGGTCTTAAAAAAAAAAAAAACCTTCCATGCTGCCCTGTCTTAAAAGATACTTAAAAAGTATCTTTCTTTCTAAAAGTTTTAAAGATTTGCTTTTTATATATAAAGCTTTAATTCATCTAGAATTCATTTTTGTGTATGATATGAGTCAGGGTTCTTCCCCCCTCCCTCAGTATGGGTAGCCAGTTGTCGAAAAATAGTTTATCAGATACTCTGTCCTTTCCTCACTGATGACAGTGTCATCTCTGTTTATATGTGTATGGGTCACTAAATGGTGTGAGTGTGTGTGTCTGGGCTCGCATTTCTGTGGCAAACGTCTGTTGGTTTATTCCTGTTCTAATACCATGCTTTCTAATTTTGCTTACTTAAAAAAATCAAATTTATTGACATCAAATAAACTGCATATATTCAAAACATACAATTTGGTAAGTTTTGACACACACCTCTGAAACCAATGGCACAGTCAAGATAAAGAACACTGTCCCCAGAGTTTTCTTGTACCTCTTTGTAACCCCTTTCTTCTGCCTCTCCCTGACATTCTTCACTCCTCCCCACTTCCTCCCTCATATCCAGGCAGCCCTTGGTCTGCTTTCTGTTACTGAAATTAGTTTGCATTTTGTAGAATTTTACATATATGAAATCTTACAGAATTAGTGGTTAAGAGCTTAAGATCTGAAGATAGACCATTTAATCTTAAATCCATGCTCTATCACTTATTTTTAGCTTTGAGATCTTGGGTGTGCTTTCTTCTCAAAGTACCAGTTTTGCCGGTTAACGTGGGAAATTGACATTTTCCACAGGGAAAATACAAGGGAAGGAAATACGATGCTTGAGAATAGAATTCTGAGGACTTTTGATATACTGTGTATGTGGTTGGCAAGCATATACATGACCATGTGCAGGAAGGTTCAGAAGTCTGAGGGTAGAATGAAGAAAACTGTTTAATACAGAAGTAAAGGTTTGTAAAAATAAACATGACTGGAAAAAAAAAGATGATGTGAGGCTGTATTTGAAATGATTGCTCAGGCTGGGAGAAAAACAATTAAAACCAGAATGGAGGTGAATAACAGAAAGTTAGGGATGATAGATCAGAGGTTATACTTTGGACAAAGAGTAGATTTAGTAGGCATAGAAGAAAGGAAAGAACCGTGTTTCAGAAATAAGATTTTCAGAATTTGAAAGTTCTTAGGTGGACCTTTCCAGAACGTAATAAAGTTTACCCTGTATCATTAATTAAAGTAGAATAGAGGAAAATTAGAGGTGCAAGAGTGTTTATTGAGGGGGCAGTGGAACTTGTGCTGACGAATTATAAATGGGACCTGAAAAGACGGCTTCCCCAATTTCTGGCTTGGTGAGACTGGTGGCATTGAAATGGTTGAGAGAAATACAGTTTAGCAGAATGAAATGTTGTTTATTTACATGTTTTTCCTCTCCAGCATGGTCCAACGTAATTTGTAAGTACATGATGGCTTATCTATATCAGTCTCAAATGAGACTGGTCTCCTAGGAAATTTTCCACAATACTTATTGAGCAGTAAGTGCCACTAAACATACAGTACTGGTTCTCAGATACCTTATTGTTTTGATATAATATAGCTTCAATATGTTATTGATTTAATAATATAGTTATGATATAATGTGATAATATTTCCTGATGTTTTGGTGTTCTCTCTGTGAGTCATTACCCATATTACCTATTTTTAAAAATAATTAATTAATTGTTGGGCTGCGTTGGGTCTTCGTTGCTGCACATGGGCTTTCTCTAGTTGCAGGGAGCGGGGGCTACTTTGTTGCGGTGCACAGGCTTCTTATTGCAGTGGCTTCTCGTTGCAGAGCACGGGCTCTAGGCACACAGGCTTCAGTAGTTGTGGCACACGGGCTCAGTTGCTGTGGCTTGTGGGCTCTAGAGCACAGGCTGAGTAGTTGTGGTG
This sequence comes from Lipotes vexillifer, assembly GCF_000442215.2. Taxonomy (NCBI): domain Eukaryota; kingdom Metazoa; phylum Chordata; class Mammalia; order Artiodactyla; family Lipotidae; genus Lipotes; species Lipotes vexillifer. Next base: position 7,699,686 of record NW_006797390.1, read on the forward strand.
CACGGGCTTAGTTGCTCTGCGGCATGTGGGATCTTCCCAGATCAGGGATCGATCCCGTGTCCCCTGATTTGGCAGGTGGATTCTTAACCACTGCGCCACCAGGGAAGTCCGACCTATTTTTTCTTTGTGGGTTATTCTACATTCAGACAGGAAAAATAATATAGTACAAGTCCAAGATTAAAGATATTTTGTAGAAACATACTTGTTATCTTAGATGTGCACTGTCAGTGTGGTAGCCACCAGCCACATGTGGCTATTGAGCACTTGAAACATGGCAAGTCCAAATTGAGATGTGACATAAGTGTTAGTTACAGTATGCATTGGGCTTTGAAGACTTAGTACAAAACAGAAATTTAAAATAGCTTGTTAAGTTTTTTTATATAGACTATAGGTTTTAAATGACAATAATGTGTATATATATTAGATTAAATAAAATATATTATAAAAATTAATTTTACCTGTTCCTTTATCACTTTTTAATGTGGCTGCTAGAAAATTTAAAATTTCATAAGTGGCTTGCATGTATGACTCATGTTATATTTTTGTTTAACAGAAAGAAACCCACCTCCCTTTTTTTCTGTAATCAAATGTGTAACTGTTTGCTGAATTATAAATCCTTAGTGGGAAAGCAAAAAAAAACAAAAGAATTTGGTGTGTGAGTATGTTTAATGAAATTTGCTGTGAATAGATTTTAAAATAGGTACAAAATGCCAATGGCATTCTTCAGAGAACTAGAATAATTCTAAAGTTTGTATGGAAACGCAAAAGGCCCTAAATAGCCAAAACAGTCTTGAGAGAAGAACAAAGCTGGAGGTATCATGCTCCCTGATTTCAAACTATATTATAAAGCTACAGTAATCAGAACAGTATGGTACTGGCACAAAAATGGATACATGGATCAATGGCACATAATAGAGAGCCCAGAAACGCATCCACATTTATATGGGCAATTAATCTATAACAAAGGGCCAAGAATATACAGTGGGGAAAAGACAGCTTCTTCAACAAATGGTGTTGGGAAAACTGGGCAGCTACATGAAAAATAATGAAACTGGACTGCTCTCTCACACCATGCACAAAAACAAGTTCAAGATGGATTAAAAGGACTTCCTTGGTGGCGCAGTGGTTAAGAATCCACCTGCCAATGCAGGGGACACGGGTTTGAGCCCTGGTCCAGGAAGATCCCACATGCCACAGAGCAACTAAGCCTGTGCACCACAACTACTGAGCCTGCGCTCTAGAGCCCACGTGCCACAACTGCTGAAGCCCGTGTGCCTAGAGTGCGTGCTCCACAACAAGAGAAGCTGCCACAATGAGAAACCCGCACAGCACAACAAAGAGTAGCCCCCGCTCGCCGCAACTAGAGAAAGCCCACATGCAGCAACGAAGACCCAACGCAGTCAAAATAAATAAATTAATTTAAAAAAATAACCGAAAAACCAAAATGGATTAAAGACTTAAATGTGAGACCTGAAACCATAAAACTTCTAGAAGAAAATATAGGCAGTACCCTCTTCAACATCGGTCTTAGTAATTTTTTTTGGATATGTCTTCTCAGGCAAGAGAAACAGGCAAAACTAAACAAGTGGGACCACATCAAACTACAAAGTTTTTGCACAGCAAAGGAAACTATTAACAAAACAAAAAGACCACCTACTGAATTGGAGAAGATATTTGCAGATAATATATTCAGTAAGGCGTTAACATCCAAAATATACAAAGAACTCATACAATTCAACATTAAAAAAAAAAACTTGATTAAAAAATGGGCAGAGGATCTGAGTAGACATTTATCCAAAGAAGACATACAGATGGGCAACGGGCACATGAAAAGATGCTCAGTATCACTAATCATCAGGGAAATGCAAATCAAAACTACAATGAGATATCACCTCACACCTGTCAGAGTGGCTATTATCCAAAAGACTGCAAATAAAAAGTGTTGGTGAGTCTGTGGTCTGTGGAGAAAAGGGAATCCTTGTGCACTGTTGGTAGGAATGTAAGTTGGTGCAGCCACTAGGGAAAACAGTATGGAGATTCCTCAAAAAATTAAAAATAGAACTGCTGTATGATCCAGCAGTTCACTCTGGGTTATTTATCTGAAGAAAACAAAAACACTAATTATAAGAGATACATACACCCCTATGTTCATTACAGCATTAATGAACCAAGATATGGAAGCAACCTAAGTGTCCATCAGTGGATGAATGGATCAAGAAGATGTTGTCTGTGTATGTGTATATTATTATTCAGCCATGAGAAAGAAGGAAATCCTGCTGTTTGTGACAACATGGATGGGCCTTAAGGACATTATGCTAAGTGAAGTAAGCCAGACAGAGAAAGCCAAATACTGTGTGATTTCACATATATGTGGGATCTAAAAAAGCAAATGAACAAACATAGCAAAACTGAAACAGAATTATAGATATAGAGAACAAACAGGTAGTTGCCAGAGGAGAGGAGGATGCAGAGAGGAAAGAAATAGGTGAGGGAGATTAAGAGGGACAAACTTCCAGTTACAAAATAAATGAGTCAAGGGGATGGAATGTACAGTGTGGGGAATACAGTCAGTAACTGTGGAATATTATTGTGTGGTGACGTATTGTAATAGACTTTTTGAGATGTATAGTAACATCAACTTACACTGCTGTGTTTCAGGAAGTAACATAGGGCTGTAGGTCAGTTATACTTGAAAAACAGACTCAGAACAAGAGACCAGATATGTGGTTACCAGAAGTGAGGAATCAGGGGAGGGGAGATTGGATGAAGACAGTCAAAAGGTACAAACGTCCAGATATCAGGTAAATAAGTACTAGGGGGCTTCCCTGGTGGCGCAGTGGTTGAGAGTCCGCCTGCCAATGCAGGGGACACGGGTTCGTGCCTCGGTCCAGGAAGATCCCACATGCCGCGGAGCGGCCGGGCCCGTGAGCCGTGGCCGCTGAGCCTGCGCGTCCGGAGCCTGTGCTCCGCAATGGGAGAGGCCACAACAGTGAGAGGCCCCCGTACCGCAAAAAAACAAAGGACTAGGGGTGCGGTGCACAACAGGATAAAGATAATCAGCACGGCTGTGTGTTGTATGTGAAAGTCATTAAGGGAGAAAATCCTAAGACTTCTCGTCACGAGGAAAAGGTTGTTTTCTATTTCTTTAATTTTGTATCTGTATGAGACAATGGATGTTCACAAAACTTACTGTGATAATCACTTCATGATGCATGGAAGTCAAATAATTATGCTGTACACTTTAAACTTACACAGTGCTGTATGTCAGTTATATCTCAAAACTGGAAGAAAAAATAAGTACTTATATTAGATTTCTAATTATTTTAAAGTTATGTCTAATGGATGGTATTAAACTTTAGTGATAAAGGTACCTGAATACCGAGCTTTAGCTGACTAGTCTTGACATCTGAAAGTAGACCTTGCTTTGCCTTACAGATCTCTAAGTGCATTATCGGATTGTCAGCTGCAGCTAGATTGTATTCTCTGATACAGCAGGTGTCATGTTTGGTGACACTTACGGTTTTCTTTCTAATTTTGGATTTTCTAAAGTAGTGTAGCATCACTTGGGAACTTGTTAGAGATACTGATTCTTGAGCCCCAACCCTGCCAAATTGGAAACTGGTGGCTTGGCCTGGCATTCTGTTTAAATCCTCCAAATGATTCTAAACTTTGAGAAACATAATAGATTATACCACTTTTAAAGAAGTAGCAAAGTTCAGCCCCTTTATATAAATTCTCCAATTTTGTCCCCTTTATTCAGATCTATTTATTTTGATTACACCATAATTTAACGGATGTAAATTTTATTTTATTATGGAAGTGCTCACAAAATTTTAGGGTTTCATTTCTAAATAGTCACAGTTGTATTTAGAATGGTATTTTATTTGATTCTTATGAAAGTTTACTATAAAAGTATCATTTAGGCAACTGTACACATCTATTTGGAAGGAATTACGTTCCTTTCTTTTCAATTAATCATTTGTAAAAATGTTATATTAGGTGGATGCTCTGCGGTTGCGTTTGGAAGAGAAGGAAACCATGCTGAATAAGAAGACAAAACAAATCCAGGACATGGCTGAGGAGAAGGGGACACAAGCTGGAGAGATCCATGACCTCAAGGACATGCTGGATGTGAAGGAGCGGAAAGTTAATGTCCTTCAGAAGAAGGTGAGGTGCAGGTGTTCTGAGCCCAGGGCCCCTCATCAGACCCACGTCCTCATTCCTACCACTGAGCTGTACCTAAGTGCTGTCAGAGATTCTCTCTCCTTCCTCTGTTTATATTTTTGCAGGTCGTAATTGAAACCCTTGCTGCAGGAGGTAGATTGTGAAAACTGTTCTGTATATTCAGTTTTTAAACGTTCGAAGTAAACACTGTTTGGTATCTTCAGTAGTATTTTCTGTGCTACTGTCTCTGAGAGGTGCCTTGTAAACTGCCAGAGTATTTGCATTGGCGTGCTTCCACCTCTCCTCATCTTCTGTCTCGTATGGCAACTGTAGGGCCATGAATTAGTGTAGTACGTGGGCCGGGATTCTTGCAAGAGTGCAATTTTGAATAGAAACACATGCTACTATAATGACATCTAATCTACATACGTCAAGGAAAGGAAGGCTTTCTTTCCTATTTTACCTTAATCATAACTGGAAAGAGGCTAACACTGTAATGAATAAGGAAAGTACTAATAATTGTCTTCCCCTCCCCCTTTTAGCTAAAGAAAAGGGTACCTTTGAGATAATAGTTATAGTAGACACTGGTATTTATTGTGCTTCTCCACTAAGGGGATAGATCAGAAATATTTGACATTGTCCCAGTTTATTTTTAACCTCTAACAATAGCCCAGGCATAAAACTCTCTTCGCTAAACCTCAAATTCAGCTTTTCTTTTGTGTACAGAGGACCATGTTCAATATTTGCCCTCTATTAATTGGGTTTTCATTTGCTTTCAATGAGTAAACATAAAAATTTGATCACTCTAGATAAGTGACTGTAGTATCTTGTTAGTGGATGCTCCTTTGTTTTACATTTTTATACATATGTTCTTCTCACCTTACCCCCAGCTGCTCACTTCCCCTTACCGGTTTCTTGGATACGCTTCCAGGCACAGTTTATATATACACAGGCAAATACGTATTCTCTTTTTTTCTGTTTACCTCTTTCTGTGTTCTTCCATAAACATTTTATGCATAATCCATATAAAGCAAAAATGTCTCTCTAAACACAAATGTCACAATTCCTTTATTTCCCTTTGCTTTTCCTTTTTTTTCCATTAATATACTTTGAAACTTCTTCCAGGGCTTCTTCATTGTTAACAGCGCTGTGTGGATGTGCTGCGCTTTATTACAAGGTTTCCACGGATGGGCAGAGTCTGCTTAAAGTTTCTGCTGTTATGTAAAATGATGCTGCATTTTAAAAATGTGCATATTTAGTTTATTCATAAGTGAAGTATATTTCTAGGTAAATTACTTAAAGTAGAATTGCTGGGTGAAAGGATATGCATTTGTAACGTTGGTGGATTTTGCCAAGTCACAAGTACATTGGTTAGAACCCAGAGGTTGTTTGAAGGTAATGCACATCTTATTTTTAACTAGATAAGCATTAAAAAAGTTTTTAATAACTGTGAACAGGGGTTTGAAGTTAGAAATAACACCTCGTCATCGTGGAATAATCATAGTTTGTAAAAATAGAGTGGCAGCACTTATGTTAGCCACTTTATATCTGTAATCTTGTTTAATCCTTGCAACTTTTTGGTAGTGGATTTTAGATCTTGATTGCTCTGTTATAATCAGTGGCTAAATTTTTAGGCCATGACACATAATAAGAAATATATTTTACATTAATCTGTATCAACATATGGTATACATGCTTAGAGATACAGCTATATTTTCACAAAATATACTCTGAACTATCTTCTCCCATTTCTTAAAGGAAATAGAAAAATGTTAGTCCCAATCCATTAAGTTATTTCAGTACTCACTAATAAAACACTTTTACACCTTGGTATCCATTCTCTCATGCTCCCCTTTCCTGCCCCCAAAACAAAAACAAGCCCCAAACCAACAAAGTCCCAGACATATTACATAATAAGGGAGGTGCAAATTTGTACAACGTTGTTTCGCTAAAAAAGTGGTAGCTTCAGGTTGTCACGAGGTTGGTCTTATTCCAAAATGCAGCTTTTCCTGTGACAACAGCTTCCCTGTTGGGAGGATTAGACAGTAGTATGTGTTCAAGCTTTTTGACACTACAGGACATCATACAAATATAACATGTATTATGCTTTGCCTAGTCTCTTTGCCTTTCGCTGTGGAGGGCCAGTGGAGTAGGCTCTAGAGGGCCAGTAACTGTGCTCTTTTTAGTACACTAGCTGCCTCACTAATTTGTCATGTTATAGACTTTGATTTGTCTTCAAACAGTTATCAAATAGGTAGCACAGTTACTTTCAAAACTGGTTTAGATTATTACTGCTTCTTTTAAGATAATGCCTCTATACCTGTCATTTTCAGTGCTTAGAGCCTTTATGTTCTGCCTGCTTATTTTGTTGTAGAAGTTACTATACTAACGTCATTAGACTTGATGTTCGTGATGTGTTTCCTGGACCACTGTTTGCTGATAAAATAGAAATAACTTTAATTTTAGGATCCACATAAACAAAAAGACACAGTAAGTTTAGAGGCAGTTAAAGGTTCTCAAGAGAGCTATAATTATTCTTATTATGGTTTTCCTTTCTTGAGGTGCAAACATCTTCTTGCTCCAGGATTCTTTGAGCAAAAGCTTGATTTTCAGGTGGTTGACAGAGGGGAGCTGGCTGAGTGCGAGACTGGGGGTTGAGGGAGTAGAGTGAACTCTGATGAGCTGGGCTGTGGTGATATGGTGGCTTCAGGAGGCCGTGTGAAAGGTGATGAGCCACACAGACAGGATGTAGAAGGCACCATCTATGGAGTAGATCATGTAGGAGATCTGGGAGAAGAGCGACAGGATTGGAGATGAAATGGCCCAGACGATGGTGACTGTGGAGGCCACATATCTGGCGTTTATTGCACTACAGGATGTTGGTGATAGCCAGTACCCGTCCACAGCAGTGATGCAGAGATGCACACGGCACGTGATTCCAGAAGACAGCCAGATGTCACATAAGATTTGGCCAAAGTTCCAGGTGTGGGTGATGGTATAGGTGATGCAGATGGCTATGACCAAGATGAAAGCCAAGAAGATTGGTCTTGGCCAGGGAGCCAGTGAGATAGTTGGCTGGTGTGTGGAGCTTCCTGGTAAGGAAGACGGTGAGAAGCACAAAGGCTTGCGTGAGGACTTTGGTCCATGCGATGATGGAAAGGACCTCAGCAAGAGAGATCTTGAGTTCCTGGAAGGTCCCAGATCCCAAGCCTCTGGGGTTTCTGCAGCATTCAGGATCTGTTAGAGGCCCTCAGGAAGAGGCCTTCTGCTGGCGGGTTTCAGGGGGCGTCCTAGGTGGCTCTCTCCATACTCATAACTCCTTCTTCCACAGTTGTCTTCCCCACAGAACAAGAGCATCCTTCCATTTCACACCGGAGGGCGACATTTATCACATGAATAGACACAGTGAAAAGACCCCAGGTCTTACTTGTATTAAGAACACGGAGGTGACTCAGCTGTAATCAAAGGTTGTTCTAACTCAGACGAATCCCAAGGTCTCTCACTCTTCTGGAACTCTGGTAGACACATGCTGAATTTGTTAGATAATCATCGGGTTACCCACCAGCGTGGACAGAGCTCTACAGGTCTTGCTTTTGGCCTTTGGGCTCTTTCCAAAGGCTTGAGGCTCTTACTGTTTGATGATATATTCAGAATTTCCCCCACTCTTTTCTGTTATGAGAAGATTCTGGATTTCAGGTTGTCTCCTGGGAACTTTGAAAGCTCGAGCACCAGCCGATTAAGAGAAGCAGTTCAGTCAACAGCCCACAGTTTTCCCAGGTTAATCTTGACACATAATGAGGTACTTGTTTTGGTTCCTTTTCCACTGATCATTTCTGAGCCGGGAGAGAGAAACGTTCCAGTTACCAAGACTTGAAGAATGCGTGAGTGCGGAGAGCACAAACAAATGGCTCGCTGTGAGTTCCCCAAGAGGAGCATGGGGTCAGCAGCCCCTCCCTGGCCACATGAGTGCTGTGGTGCGGCCCTTCCCCCTTCCTCCTTGCTTGTCACCTGGTTTTGTCCCACCTTAGCTACAACCCCCAGCCGAGCACTTTCCGCTGGGCTCTTCCCTTCCCTATGCCTTTGAGATGCCCCCCTATTGCTTTCTTCTTCTTCTTCTTGTTAAATTAACAGGCTTTATTTTTAGGGCATTTCCCCATTTACTCCCCGCCCACAGTTTCCCGTTATTAACATCTTGCATTGGTGTGGAACATTTGTTAAAATTGATGAACCGATATTGGTACATTATTATTGACTAAAGTCTGTAGCTTACAGTAGGTTTCACTCTTTGTCTTGTACAGTTCTGTGGGTTTTGCCAAATGTATAATGACATGGATCCACCATTACAGAGTCATACAGAGTATCTTCACTGCCCTATAGATCTCTGTGTTCTGCCTATTCATCCCTCTCCCAGCTCTCGCTGCCACGGATATTTTTACTGTCTGTAGTTTTGCCTTTTCCAGAATGTCATGTATTTGGAATCGTAGAGTATATGCACCCTTTCCAGGACTTGTTTCTTTTACTTACTGTATGCATTTTAAATTCCTCCATTTCATTTCATGGCTTGATAACTCACTTCTTTTTATTGCTGAGTAATATTCTCTTGTCTGATGTACTACAGTTTGTTTATGTAATTACCTGCAGAAGGACATCTTGGTTGCTTCCAATTTTTATCAATTATGAATAAAGCTGCTATAAACATTCACATACAGGTTTTTGTGTGGGCACAAGTTTTTAACTCATTTGGGTAAATACCTAGGAGCATTAGGGCTGGATATATGGTTAGACTATGTTTAGCTTGTAGAAACTTCCCCTATATTGCTTTTTGTTTGTTCGTTTGTTTTTGACTGCGTCAGGTTTTAGTTGCAGCATATGGGACCTTTTGTCGTGGCGCGCAAGCTTTTCGTTGCGGCGCGCAGGCTTCTCTCTAGTTGTGGCATGTGGGTTTTCTCTCTCTAGTTGTGGCGCATGGGCTCCAGAACACATGGGCTCTGTAGTTTGCAGCACACGGGCTCTCTAGTTGAGGCGCGTGGGCTTAGTGGCCCCCTGGCATGTGGGATCTTATTCCCCTGACCAGGGATTGAACCTGTGTACCCTGCACTGGAAGGCGGATTCTTAACCAGTGGACCACCAGGGAAGTCCCTATATTGCTTTTTAATTGGGAACTTTGAAACACATTAGCTTTGCAAAACTTGTTATACGCTTGAGTATTCTTTTTTTTTTCTTGGTCAATGTGTATTAATGTTTTGGCTTGCTATAAATCCCTGGGTTATTCCCACTGTAGATTGTTGCTGTAACTTTGCTACTAACTTCTAGTGTGCCCACAATTACTTTTTTAATAGAAAAAATAATTCTGAAGTATACTTTGGGGGAGAGAGTTGTACAATCATCGTAAAAGTTTAGCCTCTGAAACTTTTTTTGTCCAATTTTTATGCATAATGTAGAATCACTAGTATATTTGAAATATATTCGTTTTGAAATGTTTGAAATATTGAGTAAATGCACTCAACTGTTTCAAAATCTAGATTTTAATGCACTAAGAAGGGGGGTCAAAGGGTGCAAACTTGCAGTTATAAAATAAATAAGTCCTGGTGATGTTACGTATGGCATGGTGACTAAATATAGTTAACAGTACTGTACTGAAGTTGCTAAGAGAGTAGATCTTAGAAGTTCTCACCACAAGAAAAGAAATTTCATAATGATATATGGTAACAGATGTTAACTAGACTTAATTGTGGTGATATTTTGCAGTATATACAAATACTGAATCATTATGTTGTGCACCTGAAACTATACAATGTTACATGTCAGTTATACCTCAGTTAAAGAAAAGACACTAAGAAATGACAATGTGGATTAAAAAATTAGCTAGTTTTAAATTATGAAAGTAATATATGTTCAAAGTAAAAAAAAAATTCAAGAAGTACAAAAACATATGAAATGAACTTATCTTTTCTCATCCTTTGACCCTCTCAGTGCAGCTCCTTAGAGATGTAACTTGTTAATAATTATTTGTATACTCTTCTATAAAATATCTGTGCATATATAGGCATACGTATATTACACACCTTTTTTAAAAAAGACAAGTGGGATCATACTTTTTTATTCGTTTAAAAATAAACATATTTTTGTGTCTTTTTATACGTAGCCTTATCTCATTGTTTTCAACGTCTGCATGGTTTTCAGTGTCTCACTTGCACCATAATTAACTGATGTCCTATAGCTGTATAAGTAGATATTTATAGGGTTTTTTTCTTGTTTATATATTTGTTATAGTAGCATAACAATTAATGACATAAACATACCTCATTCATGAATTGATATTGTATGCATCTAAAAAAATTGATGGATGCCCAGTTCTCTAAAAAGCTTGTGCTTTTATATAGTAAGATGAGTTTCTGCACAGCTTCATCAGACGTTTGTTGCCAAACCTTAAAAAATTTCCAGTGACCTGGTAGATAATTTAAAAATATCTTCTTTCTTCCTTCCTTCCTTCCTTCCTTCCTTCCTCCGTCCTTCCCTCCCTCCCTCCCTCCCTCCCTCTTCCTTTCTTCCTTCCTTCCTTCCTTCCTTCCTTCCTTCCTCTCTCTCTCCCCCCGCCCCCATTTATTTATTTATTTATTTATTTATTTATTTATTTATTTATTTATTTATGGCTGCGTTGGGTCTTTGTTGCTGTGCGTGGGTTTTCTCTAGTTGCAGCGAGCAGGGGCTGCTCTTCGTTGCGGTGCACAGGCTTCTCATTGTTTTTTTTTTTTTTTTTTTTCTTTTGGCTGCATTGGGTCTTTGTTGCTGTGTGCGGGCTTTCTCTAGTTGCGGTGATCAGGGGCTACCCTTTGTTGCAGTGCACGGGCTTCTCATTGCGGTGGCTTCTCGTTGCAGGGCACAGGCTCTAGGAGCACGGGCTTCAGTAGTTGTGGCATGCAGCCTCAGTAGTTGTGGCTTGTGGGCTCTAGAGCGCAGGCTCAGTCGTTGTGGCACACAGGCTTAGTTGCTCCGCGGCATGTGGGATCTTCCCAGAACAGGGCTCGAACCCGTGTCTCCTGCATTGGCAGGTGGATTCTTAAACACTGCACCACCAGGGAAGTTCCAGAAATATCTACTTTCTTGTTTAATATTTATTTAAATTTGAGTGCATGTTGAGCAGTTTTTCATAGGGTTTTCTTCGTTTTGAAGCTACATATTCATGTCATTTCTACATTTTTCTATTAGATGGTTTATTTTTTTCCCTTATTGATTTATAGGGGTTCCCTAGTAAGTGCATTGGCCTCTTTCTTCATGTTTTACAAATATATTTTCTTGTTTGTAATTTTCTTTTTTACTTCCTTTATGGTATTTGTTTTAGAATTTATGTGTCAAATTTAGTTGTCCTTTCCTCTGTGTCCTCTCAGTTTTCGGTCATGCTCAGAAAGTCCTTATGCCCACCAAGGTTTTTAAGTAATTCACGCATGCTTTCTTCTGGTACATTTAAAGTTTCTTTTTTCTTTATACCTAAAAATTGTTTTATAAAATTTATATATTGGCTTTAATGATTCAGCTTTTTCTTCTTATATGTGGCCAGTCATCATTATAATATTTATTAAATAATCTACCTTTTTCCTCCTGATTTGAAATGCCAAAAATAAATTGTTTAAATCTGGGCCTGTTTCTGGTCTGTTCCATTTATCTGCCTCTGTTTCTTTGACTGCTTTTTATGAAAAACACTTAGTTTGTTTATAATCCCCCTTCCTGATTTTTGTTGGTAAGCTTTGTTGTCTTTTGCTGAGTCCACAATACTTTTCATATTTACATTGTGTTGGTTTTGGAAGGGGAAAAAGTTTTTTCTGTAATCGTGATTCAGGTTGTTTAGCCTTTATTTCTGTGTTTAAGTGAATTTAATGTTTACCACTGTTTGTAGCACCATGGCTTACCTGTTCCCAAGGTTTACATTTCATTTAGTTCTTGGTTCCCCAAGAACTCCTTTGAACACTTTTTCAAGAGTGGTCCTGGGTGATTGCTTGTTTTTTTTTTTTTTTAAGTGTACCTTTTTATTTAAGATTTTTTTTTTTTTTGATGTGGACCATTTTTAAAGTCTTTATTGAATTTGTTACAGTATTGCTTCTGTTTGATGTTTTGGTTTTTTGGCCACGAGGCATGTGGGATTTTAGCTCCCTGACCAGGGATTGAACCTGTACGTCCTGCATTGGAAAGCATAGTCTTAACCACTGGACAGCCAGGGAAGTCCGCTGGGTGCTTGCTTGTTGACCATGCATTTATATTATCTTTTTACATTTTATAATTTAATTATTTGTGAGATTCAAAAAGCATAGAGAAAAACATAATAAGTAATGGTAATTACTCAACTTGGGAAGTAAAATTTCAAACAGAGTCAAAGTTCTTTGGCATATCTTTTCTTGAGAGTATTCCCCTCCATTCTCTCCCAGAAATAAATGCTTGCTTTGGTGTTTATGCATGCACCCATATCTTAGGTCAGGTTGCATGTTTTTGTACAACCTGTGTATGTGTTAATTAAACTTATATAAGAGGAAATACACATGGCAAATAAATATGAAAAGTTATGTACCCTCACTGTAATCAGTAGAATGTAAAATAAGACCAGATTAAGAAACCATTTTATACTTAATGTTGTAAGCTGTGTTGGCAAAAATTAAGAAGTCTGACAGTATCAGGTGTTGGTAAATATGGCAACTGAATTTCTCACACAGTGCTGTTGGGTTTTTAAATAGGTACAACTATTTTGGAAAGCGCTTACTAAACATAAGGGTACCCTGCCAGATACATATACTTTAGATGAACTCCAGGATGTATGTAAGAATGCTCATAGTAACCTTGTTTGGATTATGGTAAAAAGCAAAACAGAACTGAGGAAACACTTTGCAAATGTTTATTGACAGAATGATTGAGTTAGTAAGTTGTGGTATAGTCACACAGTGGAATATATTATTCTTTTCGTTTTAGGGCAAGGGAATATTTAGGATAAAAATTCAGCAAAGTTATTTCTTCTGGAGGTAGGGAAGGGAAGAGGGTTGGGATAAGGAAGAATATATGAGTATCTTTAGGTAATTCTCATTCTTATGGTGGGTAATGCGTTTGTGTGTAATTTAACGTACTTCATAACATATAGGTATATCTTTATATTTGAAATATATTTAAATAACCCGGAGGCAGATTTACTTCCGTTTAATTTGCATTGCTGGTACACGGGTGCTTATTATATACTTTATATGTTTCCTTGTTTGGATATGAATAATAAAAATGCCTAGAAAAAACCTTCTCTGTACCTACGTATCTATCTTCATTGAGAAAGAATTTTTCCTATGTTTTACTTTAAATTTATTCCTAATTATATAATTGTGAAATTAGAACCACCTTTCTCTAGAAGTTTATTTGTATATTTTGAAACAATGTCTGGTGCAGATGTAGAGTCTCATTTGATAAAGCCCAGCTGTTCGTTTGATTAAAATTTCCTACAGAGTCTGGCAAATGGATTTATTCAGTTTATGGTCAGACATGTCCAATGAAGATGAATAAATGGCTTGGACAGTTTTGACCCTCTTTCCTTGAACCAGAATTTGGCTACTTATTGTATTTGCTGGTTAACATTTACTTGGGCCGTATTGAACAAGTGTAATCCTCCTTCAGCAGGGTGATTTTTTAGATATTGGGAGCTATATTTGACAGCCCCCAAATCTTATTTTCCTCAGTGAAATATTGCTGTTCCTCCCATTATTCTTACTTGCCCTGATTAATTTTTCTGATGGCCGTTGTTTTTCTACACTCCTTTTTCCTCCATACTTGTACTCTTTGGAATTTTGAATCTAGTTGCAAGAGAGATGATTAGAAGTGATCAATGTCCTGTTCTTGGCCCTCCCTGAAATGTGGTATTAGGAAAACGCACTAACCCTCAGTTTCCTCATCTGTAGACAGGGTATAATAGTTACTTTGGGGGGGGGTTGTTAAATGATGTAATGTGTATAAAAGCACCTTGAAACCCATGGAGTGTTATATACCGTGCATATATTAATAGGTGTTAATATTGTTTATTCTTATTACATTTTACTTTGCTAAATTCAGCCAATGATTCTAATCTTTGAGAATCTTTTGAAACTTGATTTATTTAGTCTATTTATCTCCTTCAGTTTTATGCGTTCAACCCTTATGAATATATTCTTTTTTTAAAAAAAGTAAATTTATTTATTTATTTTTGGCTGTGTTGGGTCTTTGTTGCTGCGTGTGGGCTTTCTCTAGTTGCGGCGAGCGGGGCTACTCTTTGTTGTTGTGCACAGGCTTCTCATTGCGTGGCTTCTCTTGTGGAGCACGGGCTTTAGGCACACGGGCTTCAGTATTTGTGGCATGCAGCCTTCAGTAGTTGCAGCACGCGGGCTCAGTAGTTGTGGCTCGCAGGCTGTAGAGCGTGGGCTCAGTAGTTGTGGCTCGCAGGCTCTAGAGCACAGGCTCAGTAGTTGTGGCACACAGGTTTAGTTGCTCCGCGGCATGTGGGATCTTCCCAGACCAGGGCTCAAACCCGTGTCCCCTGCATTAGCAGGTGGATTCTTAACCACTGCGCCACCAGTGATGCCCATGAATATATTCTTTATACGTCCGTGTAGGTGATAAAATGTTGCATAGGCCCAGAAAAGGCTTTCGTGGTATATTGTAAGAAAACTATCAGATTGATATGTTTATCCAAACAATTCTAAGACCTCCTTTTGTTGTCTGTAGGATTTTTTTTTTTTTTTTTTGGTAATCCCAGTTTGTTTGCAGGTCTAATTTATTTTTTATTTTTTAAAAATTTTTATTTCATATTGGAGTATAGTTGATTTACAGTGTTGTGTTAGTTTCAGGTGTACAGCAAAGTGACTCAGTTACACATATACATGTATCTATTCTTTTTCAAGTTCTTTTCCCATGTAGGTTATTACAGAATATCGAGCAGAGTTCCCTGTGCTATACAGTACAGTTCCTTTGTAAATCCATTTTCTCCTCTGTTCTTCATCCAGAAGAAATCTGTCTTGAAAATCTGAGTCCATTGGACTCATTATCATTTTGTATAATTCCTTCTTAGCGTCATGTGAGCCACTTGATGATGTATATGTTGGCCTAGCTTTCTAAGCAGCGTGTCTATTTGTATACACTGGAATCTTCTTGGCTTCTCTCCTTTCCCCCCTTACTGAGTACATTTATAGTTTCACAGTCACTTTATGTTCCTGTGGGCGTCCCAGTCTTCCCAGGCGTCCTCAGCTGTCTCATTCACGCAGTCAACATTGCCTTCTGCTGTGCACCTGGCACTGTGCTAAGTACACAGACAGGATCGTTTCTGCTCTCAGAGTCTCAGGGTTGTAGCAGTTAAAGAAGTTAACATACAAATGGTGTACAGTGGGCACAAGCAAGGCATTCCAGATTCGACCTTGTGTGAAAGGAGTTTAAAAGAAGTCTTAGCAGTCGAGTCTTGAAAGGTGTGTGAAAGTTTGCTAGGCAGATGGGGAAGGGGTAAGACGTCCCAAGCTGAGAGAGCGGTGTGAATGAAAAAGGGGAATAGTGTCCTTTCCAGAGGGTCACGGCCTGGAATTTCACCTCTGTACTTCATACATTTGTAATACGGATTCCTAAAAATTTCTGGTAGAGCTTCGTCTCTCACTGCCTTTTCTTTCTTATTATGATCTCTCATATTACCTGGTCTCTGGGAAAATTATTCCCATTTCTTACATAATGAGAAGGTTTTCAGAGAATGTACTCATCTTTATTGTCCTGTTAGTTTATTTAGAAACTAATAAATAGAATTCAATTTTTCTTTCCCCTGGCCCTGAAGATTTTCCATCAGAAACTTTAGAAATTTACCTGCCGTGGTATACTGAAGTATAACCTTACAGGTGGAACTTGAGATTTCCCTGGAGACATATGTTATTTATTTTTTAATTAATTAAATTTACTTTTGGCTGCATCAGGACTTAGGTGCAGCATGCGGGATCTTCATTGAGGCACGCAGGGTCTTTTGTTGCAGCACGTGGGCTTCTCTGTAGTTGTGGCGGCAGGTTTTCTCTTCTCTGGCTGTGGTGTGCAGGCTCCAAGGTGCATGGGCTCTGTAGTTGTGGCGCGCAGGTTCCAGAGCTCGTGGGCTCTATAGTTTGTGGCACGCGGGCTCAGCAGTTGTGGCGCATGGGCTTAGCTGCCCCTGCGGCATGTGGGATCTTAGTTCCCTGACCAGGGATCGACCCAGCATCCCCTGCATTGTAAGGCGGATTCTTTACCACTGGACCACGAGGGAAGTCCCTGGAGACATGTCTTAATTCTATGCAACACTTAACCTACTTTGCTTCTTCTTTTTTTTTTTTAATTACTTTATTTTTGGCTGCGTTGGGTCTTCATTGCTACGTGCAGGCTTTCTCTAGTTGCAGCGAGCGGGGACTACTCTTCATTGCGGTACGTGGGCTTCTCATTGCAGTGGCTTCTCTCGTTGCGGAGCATGGGCTCTAGGCTCGCGGGCTTCAGTAGTTGTGGCACGCAGGCTCAGTAGTTGTGGTGCATGGGCTTATTTGCTCCGCGGCACGTGGGATCTTCCCGGGGCTTGAACCCGTGTCCTCTGCATTGGCAGGCGGATTCTTAACCACTACGCCACCAGGGAGGTCCCTATTTTGCTTCTTGATTTAGACACTTATTCCGTAAGGAAGAGCAGATGGTAACTCTGCTTTCATCCTTTCCTTGTTCTTGGCATCTGCATTCTCTATCATTTTTCTCACAAATAATACTTATAATTGTAAATTTAAGTAATATTTAACTATTTTAATATTTAAGGAGAATACCAGGAAACAGTGTATTACTTTGGCATATTAAATATGCATTAAAAGTCCTTGTTTTCTAAAAATAGTAGCAGCTTTGATAATGGCTGGATTGTGAATCACATACTCTGGACCGATTTTGGCTCTGACTGGGCCACCACTGCCTGCCCATAGCCTTCCAGCTTCCTAGGTAGTGTTATGTATTTGTACGCACAGGGATAGCCCTGTGCTCAGAGAATGAAATGAGACAATAGCAGATGGCCAAGCATGCAGTACAATGGGATTAGCAGTGGCCTCTCCTTTCCAGGGCTCTCCCCTATGGTTTAAAGTAGTTTTGTGTTACAGTAAATTTCTTATCTTTATAATAAATCACTGACCTGGAAAATGTAATTGAGCATTTGAATCTGAGCTGCATTCAAAATCTGTGTTAAAATTGTACAGCTTCTTGCCTGATTGATTATAAATGGTAATGTAGCTTGGAGTTCAATTTGCTGACGCAGACGTTATCATCTTCCCCTTCTATGCCTCTGTAACTTCTCTTTATTTCACCTTGCCTGCATCTCCAGTTTCCTAGGCTTTGGTATTTAGAGTTTAGATTTATCAGTAGCAGAAAGCTAACTGATAATTGAATCAGAAAGTTTTCCCTTTCTGTGGTTCTAGATTGGTTCTTTAAGTCTCCTGTTATTTTGTTTCCCATAGGAAGTCAGAAAGAATAGGTTCTTTATATACTCTATTTGCTTGCTGTAGTCTTGACTTAAGGACATGTTAGTTTCTTCACTTTTTCCATATCATAAAATGGAAAGAATATATTTTATCATTGAAAACAATATTTACTAATTCTGAGAAAATTAATATTTTTAAAATTGTGCTTTTATTTTTAATAAGGATTAATTGTAGTGTTTTTTAAATATTATTTTTAAATCACATGCCAGCTGTTAATGAAGCTAAGTTGGAGGAAGAGCAGGTCAGGCCCTAATTGGATTTTAAGTTGGAAACTTAATATACTAAAGGCATTAGAATTATCCCTTTTCTTTCTTTCTTTATTATTTTTTAATAGAATTCAGTTTAATTAAAAAATTTTTTCCTCAGTGGAAAATATGTATAGCTAAATTCTTGAAATATTTTATTGAAAAAACAATGCATAGTAAATGAAGTCTGATTGATGATAACATTTCTGCTGGGGAATATGCTCCATGTGGATTTACTTTGCTTTATATAACTTTTTTCCCCTCACTTTTTCAAGTAAACCTTAAGGAGGGTAGGTAGTTGAACTTGCAAAGTCTGATTTAACTTCCATTTGTCAGTAGATAACTGTTTTTAAATGATGCTGGTATTATATAAGTGGCATCTTACAATGATTGAAGAATTAGTCCCTAAAAAAGGGAGGATCTTAGTTCGCTTCGTTACAAAATATCTTTTCATTATATGTTCCTCCTCACCATCCCTCCTCTTCCAGAACACCCCTCTCCAAAAAATAAAAACAATAAAAGAAAACACAACATGCCTCATCCCTATCTTCTGATTATCTAGAAACAATACACTTTCGATACCAGTGATTAAAACAGAAAGAGCAATAGCCTTGTAAAGATAGACAAGGCTATCAAGGCTAGAGGAGAACCTCTCGCTGCATAATAAACTATCGCTGAAGCTTAGTGGAGTAAACAGTCATTTTACTTGTGAATCAGGAATTCAGGAAGGGCTCTCTTCCGTAGTTTGTCCCTGATTTGTTTGGTGACAGCTGCGGGTGTCTGCAGCTGAGTGACCCACTACCAGGATGGTTGCTTCATTTGTGTACATCCTGCCTGGCTATTCCTTGGCCTCTGGCTACGTGTCTACTGTGGCCAGTTAAGGGTTACGCTAGGAGCTGGTTTGGAAGCAGCAGGGGATTCCTTTTGTCTGTACTCTTTTGGTCACAGTAGTCATAGGACCTAACTTGATTTGGTGGCGGGAGCGTCAAGAAAAATGCTCCACATCTTACTGGAGGAGTGGCAAAGCCACTTACAGAAGAGCCGTAAAGTCGGAGACATTGTTGCGGCCGTCTGTGCAAAATATCTGCTCCAGTTGAATAAAAATGTTGGATAAAGGATTGAGAATATGAGGGTGAGATTTTGTTTGTGCGGTATGGTAATAAAGCTCTCACATTCTTTTCTGTTGTCGTATGACTTTTTTGTGTATTTCCATGTTCTGCTCAGTGTTTTTTTGTTTCTTTGTTTCTTTGCTCAGTGTTTTAATCTCTTATTCATAGGACGTCTACTATCATCCATTGCTGTCAACAGAAGTCACTTCAAACCAGAAGGAATTCTAAACAGTTTTAAATTGTTTTACCCAGTTGAGGCATTATCACTGGGTATGAAAATAATTGATAGGAAAAGGGTACAGAGGAATAAGGTGTGCAGAAAGGGCAGGCTGACAGCAGAAGGTGAATTAATGCTACGTATTTAATTTGGAGATCATCATAGGTGAGCAGCACAACTGTCTAGATGAAAACTTTTGCGTATGAGTGATCTAACGTGGAAGAGACGCCATCTAGTTGCGCGTCAGACTATGTGCATGGATGACACAGTGATTGCAAGAGAATTTTTAAGTCCATTAAGAACAGAGAAACTTGACTAAACTGTTATCTGTATTTGTGTTATTTGGGGAATAATGCCAGATAAATCTCAGTACTAGAGTAGTTTCATGCTTCATTGATGGATATTGGGAACCTTGACTTTTTTTTTTTTTTCTATTTTCTTATTCTGTCACAGAAACTATGCTTTTTAAAGATTGACACTTGAAATTAATAGATTACAGTTTCATTCCATTTATATCTGTGTTTCTTAACTGGGAAGGGAGGGACAGTTTTGTCTCAAAAGGGGCATTGTACAAGGTCTAGAAACATTTTTTGGTTGTAAAAACCCCTGGGTGGAGGGGGGGAGGGGGAACCTTGACTTTTAAAGCTAGCACCATGGGGTTAATTGGATTGATGCTTTTTTTCCTCCCTAATTGAGATATAATTCACATACCGTAAACTTTACTAATTGAAACTATATAGTTCAGTTGTTTTTGGTATATTTACAAGGTTGTGCAACCATCACTTTTGTCCAGTTCCAGAACATTTTCATGACCCTAAAAAGAAACCCATACCTGTCACAACCCCTATACTCTGCAACCACTACCTGCTTTTTGTCTTTATCAATTTGCCTATTCTAGATATAAATGTAATCATATAATATGTAGCTTTTTATGTCTTGCTTCGTTAACTTAATGTTTTCAAGGTTCATTATGTTGTAGCAAGTGTCAGTACTTTATTCCTTTTTATGGCTGAATAATATTCCATTGTAATGAATATAGCACTTTTTTTTTTATCCATTCATCAGTTTCTGGACGTTTGGGTGGTTTCCACTTGAATAATGATTATGTTACATCTATGTACAAGTTTTTGTATGAACATATGTTTTTCATTTCTCTTGAGTTTATATCTTGGAATGGAATTGATGTTAACTTTACCTGTAACTTTTTGAGGAACTGCTAAACTTTCTAAAGCGGCTGAACCATTTTACATTTCTGCCAACACTAGTTATTTTTCTTTTTCAAATAGCCATTCTAATGGGTGTGCAGTGGTATGTTGTTGTGGTTTTGACTTGTATTTCCATAATGACTAATGATGTTGAATGTCTTTTCACGTAATTGCTGGCCATCTGTGTATCTTCTTTGGAGAAATGTCTATTCAGATCCTTTGCCCATTTTTAAATTGAGTTATTTGTCTTTTTATTGTTGAGTTCTAGAAAGTCTTTATTCGGGAGATTCCATCCATATCAGATAAGTGATTTGCAAATATTTCTCCCATTCTCTGGGTTATCTCTTCACTGTCTTGATAGCATCCTTTGATGCACAAAAGTTTTAAATTTGATGAAGTCCAGTTTATCTGTTTTTTCCTTAGTTGCTTATGTTTTTGACATCATATCTAAGAAACCATTGCCTAATTGAAGGTCACAAAGATTTCCTCCTGTGTTTTCTTCTAAGAGTTTTATAGTTTTAGCTTTTACATTTAGGTCTTTGGTCCATTCCAAGTTAATTTTTGTATATGGTATAAGGTCGGGATCCAACTTCATTATTTTGCATGTGGATATCCATTTGTCCCAGCACCATTTGTTGAAAAGACTGTTCTTTTTCCACTGAATGGTCTTGGGACCATTGCTAAAAATCAGTTGTACATAGACACACATGTTCATTTCTGAACTTTAAGTTCTGTTCCATCAATTTATATGTCTGTCTTGGTTACTGTAGCTTTGTCGTAGGCTTTGTTATTGGACACTGTGAATTCTCTACCTTTGTTCCTTTTCAAGATCGTTTTGGCTTTTGGGAGTCCAAAAAAAGAAGTAAGCCCCCTGCAACATCAGGTCTTTCAGTTGATCAACACAGGATGTCTTTTAACTTACTTAGGTTGTTTTTAGTTTCTTTCATTGATATTTTGTAGTTTTCAGTTTACAAGCCTTGTACTTCTTTAAATTTATTCCTAAATATTTTATTATTTTTGATGCTGTTGTAAATGGAATTTTCTTTACTTCATTTTTAGATTATTTATTTTTAGTGTAAAGACATACAAATGATTTTTGTTTATTGGTCTTGGGTTTTGAAATTTGGCTAAATTGGTTTATTATCTTTAATGGTGTTTTAGTGGATTCTTTAGTATTTTCTATGTATAAGATAATGCCATCTGCAAATAGAGGTAGCTGTACCTTTTCTTTCCAATGTGGCTGCCTTTTATTTCTTTTTCTTCCCTAATTGCCCTGCCCTAATTGTCCAGTATAATGATGAATAGAGGTGGTGAGAGTGGACATCCTTGTCTTGTTCTTTATCTTAGGGGAAAGGTTTTCATTTTTCACCTTAAGTGTGATGTTAACTGGGTTTTTTACAGATGCCTTTTATCCAGTTGAGGAAGTTCCCTTCTATTCCGAGTTTATTGAGTGTTTTTTAATCATGAAGAGGTGCTGGATTTTGTCAAATGCTTTTTCTGTAGCTATTGGGATGATCATGTGGTTTCTGTTCTTTATTAATATGGTACATTATATTGATTGATTTTTGTATGGTGGATCAATCTGGCATTCCTGGGATAAGAGTGGATGTGTTTTTAAAGAGCCTTTTGTATTTTTCACCTGGAGAGATGTAGAACCTTGTTCTACCACCATTATCATGGAGGCAATAGGAATGGACCTGAGAGAACATAGCCTTTGGATAAATGCCTTATTTTCAAGTGCTAGGGTATAATATGAACAAGAAGCACTCAAAGGCTCATAGTGTAGTGCTTTGTACAACACAGAAATAATTTTGACTTTTATTAAAACATCATTTCTTTGGACTTTTAAGTAGCTTCATGAATAATTTGAGGATTTATGTAATGTGTCCATTTTCTATTGATCGTACGCCATATTAATATTCTCAGAGTCTTGCAAGCTCTAGTTTGGAGCACCCTGACTTCTGTTTTGACTGAAAACATATTTTAAACTTGAAAAATAGTAATTAACAAGTCAATATGGAAGGGTCAGATTCCTTTTGGGACAAAGGTTGTTCTTAGTAGTCTCTCAGGAGACCCTGTAGTAGGAACTTGTCACAGTATAAATATTACATAGATAAGTATCTAGAAGGGGGCAAAGGATTTGGGAAAAAAAATGCTTGATCAAAGTTTTGAAGCACAGTTAATATTTTCTTCTGCTTAAAACTGCTTATAATTTGGCATGAATTAACTTGCATTGCATTCTCACCTGTGGGAATGCCTGTTTGGATAGACGCCTCGGTGCCTGTCAGCTCCAGTTGAGAAGTTGGAATAATTAACCTCCTGAAGAAGTTATTAAGTCAGACTTTGCTGAAGTAGCTTTTTGTGCCCCTCTCTCTGCCACACCGACGTGTGCGCGCTCACCAGAAAACAGCTTCCAGCATCACACATGTATTTTGTCCTTTATCTGTTGTATCTTCCTGTAATTGCCAGACCTCCTTACTTTTTTCTCCTGACACTTTTTTTTCCTACGGGGGTTTTTCAGATTAGACAAATCATTCAAGTTGACCAAGGAGAATTCACTAAATTTAATAAGATTCTTGGGCTTCCATTGCATATAGGTGAGGAACCGTTGTTTGGATCTATTCTCCCTGCATCCCAACCAGGCCAGACTCCTACACAGCAAATTTGGTAACACAGTATCTTTGTAAAACAGCTAAGCAAGCAATTTTAAGTGATGTGGCTATTCGTTTTAGAAAATATTGTGGGTATTTGAAAAGAATGCCACTAATTAATGACTTTTTACTTTTCTCCTACCCTTTTGACAATCTGATGAAAGCTGCGGGTGCTCTTCATGTAAAAATGCACATGGCTCATTTGTGTGGACTGGGATGTCAGACACACCTTAAAGGCCATCCCCGAACTCCTGCTTCAAAATGCCCACCATTGGTGAAACAATCAAGTTGGGATACAAGGGTCTCTAGGTTTTACAAAGCCATAAAATTATGTATGTGGTTCAAATACAGCATAACTTGAGGGCAATTACAATTTCATGTTAAATATTATTTAACTAGAAAGAGCATACATAGCTGCTGGGTATAATGGATGCTGTGATGAGTGACCCAGATCCCCCCTGAGGGCTGAAGGATGTATTCCCCCAGGTGCTGGAAGTATCCCCTGTGGAGATTGCCTTGGCTAAAGAGACCTACCTTGTACAAGGCCACACCCCTTCCCATTGGTACCCAGTGATTGATCCTTGTAGGGTACAAGGGCTTGAATCCATTGCCCTGACTTGGGGCAACTCTGAAAGGTCATCACAGATTCAGAGCTCCCCATGGGGTTGTCTGAATCCTTTGGGACTTCATGGAAGCCTAATTTCTCCCTCTGTACCATCATGCTCCCCCACCCACCCTCCACTTCCTTTCCACTGGTATTGATCCCAAGAGCACCCTCTAATTTCTTGAACAGTAAAATCTGTCTCAAGTTCTGCTTCTTGGGAAACCCAGCCTTCTCACACTAGGATTGACTTTTAGTACAAGTTAGCTTACTTCAGGCCATAAAAGTAGGCCTGGCTAAAATAAAAATTTAGTGAGATGAACTTGAATTTAGACTTAAAATATGTGAAGCATCCTATTGCTGTTTCCTTTGGACCTTATATTTCAAATAGGTTTTGAATGTCTTGGTTTCTCTGGATTCATTTGTCATCTCTCAGTCTTTCTTTGGCATTGCGGAAAACCCCCCAAGTCTCCGACAGCTTGGTTTGGTCCCACAGTATGCACCTGTGGAAGGTGTGGGTTAAATAGAAATGCTCACATGTCCCACAGAAACCCCTAGAGATTTCCCATGTTGGTAAGTGCATATGTTAGGAGAATCTCTCTTATCATCATCCTAATCATATTTCTTGTAAATCCTAAGATTTCTCAGATGGGAGTTAGAAAATTATTGCTTTTGTCATTATCATTGAAATGATGTATGTCCATTCTGAATATTTCAAAAATGTGGAAAAGGTATAACAAGGAAAATTCTATGTAAAAATAAACTTTTCCTTCAAATTGGGATACTATTGTACATTTTGATAACTTTTCATTTTCATGTAATATTATATAGTAAAGAAGTTTGCATATCCTTAATTAATCATCAAGTATACGAACTGTAATGGTTGATAGAGCATATTTAATTTAGCTAGCCTTCTATTGTTATGTACTTGATTTTTCCCAACTTTGTTACTGGTAATAAGTAATACAAAGAATAGTGGTTCTTTGTGGGGGGGATGAGCAGAAACTAAGCCTAGTGTGTCTGCTTTAATTAGTTACTTTAAAATACTGAGTTCTTTCATCACTAAAATGTAGTGAACTATTAGATCTAAGAGTGTTCTATCTGTTGTTATTGTACAACTTCAAGGGATGCCATTTGTATAGACGTGAATTGAGGTCCTAAGTACAGTCTCATCATTGCTGCTTCCTCAAAAGCATAGCCACTATAGATTTATGGATCCTCTTTTTTTTGTTTTTGAGCAATTTTAGCATATGAATATCCGTCAAGTTTTTATATATGCCTGCCAGATATAAAAAAAAGTATTTGAGCCATTTCCTTAATTGTCTACCAAGCAGATCTTGACTAGCAGTGACCTTTGGTCTCACCAGCTTTTGCTTCATACTATCCAGTTATTTTAATTCAAGAGGTCCCTAGTTCTATTATCTGTACCATGAGCAAGTCTATCAAGGAACTTACTTTCCCTCCCAGCAATTAATAAAATCTAACCAGGGCAATGGACTCTGTGTTTTCCTGAAGGTCATACCTATACTTCCTGTATAGTTCAATTTGAACAGTTTTTAAGATAAAGTACAGTAGTACTCTGCTGAAGTTTATTACTTTTTAAATGTTCTCGTCTTTCCCATCGTAAGAATACAGTTGCATTTTAGAATTGAAAGGAATATTAGTGGTCTTTGTCTTGTAGGTAAGTAATTAGAAAGAACAAGTGACTTGCCCTGTGGGACATAGCTAGCTATTTATTCATCACGGTAATCCGTCCATTGCTTGTATGATGAGAGAATAGCACAATTGGGAGGGAAACTCAACCAAAGAAATAATTGGTTGTCAGCCAGAATCTTTGCTGGGCTTATTAAAGACCCTAAACAGTAATTGAGAATATAGATATGGGAGTTTTAACAACCTAAATTGTGTTTAAAACACTGCTTAGAGTTCCACATGACTTTGTTAACTCTTGTATCCTCTAATCATTGGAAACACATAACTGGACAAGTAAAATTTAGAGGCCAGTACAGTCTGGGCAAACCCTGATCATTTTGGTATAGTTGTGCCTTGTTAGTACATTTCACAGGCCTGCAGGATGGTAGACAAACAATTGCGTAGATCAGGGGACTTAGTGAATTTTTCCCCTTTAGATTCCACTGATTACTGTAGATCTCTTTTGCCAGCTGATTATGACCAGTTCATCCAGACTGTACTTTTACCACTGATACTGAGAGGTATTATTAACCAAGAAGGTAAAGGTCAGAGCCTTTCTGAGTAACTTGCTTTCCACAATACATTTGACACTGATGGCTGCTTAGAACAAGTGTGGAGGCATCATCAAAAAAATTCTTTCCTTTAAATGATGTTCCAAGTAGCTAGGTGACTGCAAGAAGTATTTTGGGATTTCTTGTCCTTATAACTACATCCTGTAGGAAGTCCCTTCTACGTTTGCTCAGTGATTAGGGCCTCAGCAGCAGAGTAATCAGTTCCACTTGACTAGGAATAAATCACCCACGTTGAACCATGATAGTTTCTGACAACTGGCAATGCTGATAAAAACCAAAACAAAAGATGTTAAGAAATCTGTGCCAGTGTGGAGCTGGTGTGCAGATTTGATGGATTCACGTGCAGCATGCATTCTGCATTAGTCTTCCTCCTCTTTCATCAGTTTTTCTCTCTTTGTAAAATAAAAATTGTACGAGAAGAAAGGCTCTATATAATGTAATAATTATTTCTATTTTCTTTCTAGCCCAGTTAACAGAGTTATACTCTAATTAGAGAGGAAAACACCTTCTTTCTCTAAATAGTTATTTAAAAAGTGTTTCCTTCTTGAATTCTTCACTCTTAAGTTCTTCTCTATGATTTTAGGCTGTATGTGTAAACCTGATTGACCCTCCCCCTCCCTATTTATCGCCAGGGACACATATATAGAATAAACACCAATTCCTTCGATCTATACACAGTTTTACTCATGCAGAAATTGAATACATGTTAATAGCTGCTTAATGATTTCTTCTTAATATAGATCGGTTATGCATAAAGTAGGAAGAGCGCATAGAATTATAAAATACATCATTTTCTGCAACAATTTTTTATTAATTTTCAATGTTATTAAGTATAAGGTATTAAAGTAAAAGAAGAAAAGCTTTTTTAGCTATTGTTAAGTGCTCCTTAGTCCGTGTGTATAAATAAACTAGCCTCCTTCTACCCCTTGAAAGGCTAAACAGACTGTCCTAATACTATCATGATATTGATCCTGATATCAAGTGCCTTTGGTTCTGCCCACCAGCTTTACTGTGTTATGTTTGACTGTACACGGAAGTACATGGAAGATGCTCCACCCTTCCTTCTTTGCTTCTGTAGGGGGGAATATTTTCATATGTGACTGTAGTAATAACATTGTGTTTATTGATAAACACTACTTAATAACAAGGAATCGTTTATGGAAAATGCTTGAGACATCTTTGTGTGATTCTTCTTTCTTTTTTCCCCCCATCATAGAACATATTATTTATAGCACAGTGATTAAGAGTACAATTCTGGAGCTAGATTGCCTAATAATTATAGTCTTGTGGTAGAGCTTCAGTAGCTGTTATACATAGATTTCTGAAAACAGTGCCTGACACATACCACACTCTCTGTAAGTGTTAGTGGCCCCTCGTGTCGCCACTGCCTCCGCCTCCTCCACCACCCCCATCACGAGTAATTTCTTGTTGTTTTTATCATATTGCCATTTTAGGGATTCTGCGGTCTCTGTTTCTACAAAATGGAAAGTTTTCCTCTTTTTTTGGGGTATATATTCTGAGCATATTTAAAGGAGTATTTTTCCACGTAGCATGATTCTGAAACAGTCATCTTTATCATTAATAGTCAAGTATGTGTATAACTGATCCAGTTTTTCTCTTAGCTGTTATATTCAAAGCTTTTGTAAATGGTATATTTTAGGTCCTGTGGATAATTGAACTTGGTATAGAATGGGATTTCCACTATATATTTTATAGAAATTGCATAGTAAATACTGAAATGGTGTGGTATGGGACTATTAGGGTGAACAGTTTTCACAGCCTCTATATTGGATTAGTTAAAAGAAGAGAATAATGGCAAGATTAATATGATAGCATTCATACACCCCTTGGTTAGCAACGTGTCTGAACCCAGAGAGCCTTGATCACAAAATCACGATTTTGAGTCACAACCAAAGTGAGGCTATATAAAAGGAGTTTTCAGTAGGATTCAGCTGCTGTCCATCATGATGCTGGGTAAACGGAAAGTGCTTTGCAGACACCCATCCTCCCACACACCACACAGAGCCTCTTTTGGGTTAATGCTCTTGCAGCTGGTTTGCACATATCTGCATCTACTGCAGGTCTTCCTTGCCGACAGCAGCTTGCCCAAAGGAGACAGCTCTAGTGAGCGCTGCCCTTTCTTCACCGTGGAATGGCAATTTCTGCTCTCCAGGAATAGGCATCGTCTTCCTCCCCTCCAACTCAACAGTTTAGACAGCTGGGTAATTGGATAAGAAAGTAGCTTAGGGAGAACTTGTTAATGGGGATTTTACCTGGTTTAGCAGCTTCTGCACCTGAGTATATCAGGAAAAGTCTTTCTGTTTGTTGGTCTGTTTTTTTGTTTTTGTTTTTGCTGGCAAAGAATAATGGATCCCTTTAATAGTTGGACTACATACAAATTATACAAGTGGAATTGTTAACAGTTAACCTCTTAATTTTTTCTTAGATGCTGATGATGAAGGAGAAAGAAGGGTATAATCCTAATTGTGCATGTAAGGGCTGTTTGTATATTAGGTGGGCTCATAAAACAAATCTCTGTTTTCTTGTATGTAAAACTTGGTTCTATGAAATTTTATTTTTTAAAAAGGGTGGCTGTACTGCTCTTTCTTGGTAAAAAAAAGTCTAATCAACAGAATGATCATATCTTTTTTTTTTTTGTATAAGGTTTATATGTCAGCAACTAAGATGACCTGCACAGCTGGTTAAACATGTAAACACCAGGGCACTCCCTTCTGTATGTTATAGAGTACTAGATTTTTAAGTGGCTAAATCTCTTTAGTGGTTGTGAGTTTACCTAAGTATTGATCCATATGAGATTCCAATAGGAGTGTCTGATTAAACTAAAGGAAACTAATGCTTTTCATATGTGATCGTCTTTTCTCTCACAGTATGCTTTGGACTTTATTGGCATAGAAAAGACTGGAGCCAATTTCAGTGGTTCACCTCTAGGATTCTTCCTTTGTTAAAGAGTGAAAATCCAAGCCTTACAGTACTCATGGTTCCCTATTCTGAGTTTACTGAATCCTTTCGCTTAGCTTATTTGCTCTGCTGTGGAATTCTCATGGACTGTAGAGAGGGACCTTTTTTTCTTCCCCTTGGAAGGGTCTGATTGATGCAGGAATTATTTGAAGGTTGGATTTAGGTTCTTTTGTAGTTCTTTTCTTGGCAGAAGTTTATGTGTATGCCTAAATACAGTTTATAGAAGTCCAAGCTTATGTATTATTTACTGACTAATAAACCAATATTTATTATAGACCTGATGTGTGCCAGATATGAAGATACAAAGCTGGGGTAGAGGAGTAAGATCCATTTGTGGAGATGTGTAGAGAATGAGTAATAACAATGTGGTTGGAGATTCGTGTTGTAATGTATAGATGGATGGAAGATTGGAGACAAATGTATAGATAGAGAAAAGAATGGGAGGTGTGTATATGTATGTATATAGGTCAATACTTTGTTCATGTGTGATGGCATACAGACTGTGGCCATCTTATTGTCACGGAGGTAAGAGCAAGAAAGTCGTCCCAAAGCAGATAACGTTTATGTTGCTTTTTGAAAGCCATGTGAAATAAACCAGCTAGTTCAAGAGTAGATGATGATATTATATTCTCCTGCTTCATTTTTCTCCATAGGACTTATCACCATCCTACATACTATGTTCATTTCATTCGTTCATTCCTTGTCTACCATATTAGGATTAAGCTCTTTGAGGGTAGGGATTTTTGTCTGTTTGGATTAATTCTGTATCCTCAACACCTAGAAAACTGCCTAGCACGTAGCTGAATGAAAGAATGAAGTTTGTGAGTTTCAGAATAGTTGTCTTACTTATTTTCCTTTTGCTTATTAAGAATATCTCTCTACAGTTCCTCCATATTTTTGCTTACTATTTTTCATTGTGTGTACGGGAGTCTCCCTAGTGATAATATGCTGTTTCCACACTGTTTCACAAACCCATCCCCTATTTTCCATCTCTCTTAGCTCATTTAGTTTCCAAACTCTCTTACCTGAATTGATACGATCTCCTAGCTGTTTCCATGTCTCTACGTAACTCCCCATAGATACTGAATATCTTCTCCACAGCTGTCAGAATTATCAGTCTGAAATACAGAACTGACCGGACCATTTCTTTGCTTAAAAGTCCCTGATAGTTCCCATCTGTCTAGAGTAAAATGTGTGCTCGTTAGGATGGCATGGAAGGCCATCCATAGCTTGGATTCAGCTACATAAAGTCCCCTTCCCATCTTACAATGAAAATGGGTCTGTTCATTTTCTTTTGTGTCACTAGTGCCTGGCCTATAATAGAGAATTCACCAATAGTTTTTTGAGTAAATGAATGCGTACTAGTGTATATAAAGGAATGAATAACTATGATAATAAATTTCATTGAAAATGCTTGCTGTTCAAATAAAAGATGATATAAAAACCTAACTTGAACACTAGCATTTAAGAACAGTTTTTCCTTTTTACAGCTGATTTGTTTTTCTTAGCGTACAGCTGTTCAATTTGCTGTCCTCCCTCAGCATTTTTTAAAGGAATCTCTCTGGGCATTTGCACTGTTGGTTTGGAAGTAATCCAGTTTCTCATGGCTTTCCTCTCTGTAGGTCTTAAGACCCTTTATCCCCATCCCTATATGTTGGGTCTTTTCTCCCTAGCTACTTTCCTTATTTCTTTATAGAGATTTATGACTCTGCATGTATGACCATACCCATGTGTATGTCTTTTCTTTCTTCTGGCTATAAATTCTCAGTTTAAAGCTTTGCATGGGGCTTCCCTGGTGGCGCAGTGGTTGAGAATCTGCCTGCCAATGCAGACAACACAGGTTCGAGCCCTGGTCTGGGAAAATCCCACATGCCATGGAGCAACTGGGCCCGTGAGCCACAATTACTGAGCCTGCGCGTCTGGAGCCTGTGCTCCGCAACAACAGAGGCCGCGATAGTGAGAGGCCTGCGCACCGCGATGAAGAGTGACCCCCACTTGCCACAACTAGAGAAAGCCCATGCACAGAAATGAAGACCCAACACAGCCATAAATAAATAAATAAATACATTGTGTATTATTTATAAAAAAAAAAAAAAAAAAAAAAAAAAAAAGCTTTGCATGAAGTTCTAAGACCCTTAGGGTTGAATTATTTCTACAGAGCACACACTGACAACCCTGATCTACCTGTTTCCAACTTAAAATGATTTTTATTGTGACTGTATTTCTCTTAATTTCCTTCCCCCCCCCCTTAAATGTGTGTGCACAACTCAGATTGAAAATCTCCAAGAGCAACTTAGAGATAAGGAAAAGCAGATGAGCAGCTTGAAGGAGCGAGTCAAATCCTTGCAGGCTGACACCACCAACACTGACACCGCCTTGACTACTTTGGAGGAGGCCCTTGCCGAGAAGGTGGGTGACTGGCCCAGAATCCTCACAGACACATTTCTTCTGCTTTCTCATTAATCTGAAAGTCACTTTAGTGATGAGACTTGATAGAGAAGACAGAAGAAGTCGCTTTGGCAAAAGGGAAAAGAGCTGCCTGTGCTGTTGCTGATGTACCCAGTGTCAGGGAAAGAAGATGCGTTTTGTTGTTGCCAATTGAAGCATCTGTTGCTAGGCAGGATGGATTCCGTACTGGAGGGCAGTGGCTGAAGTGTCTAAAGAATCAGCCATGTGCTCCCTGTTTACTATCTTCTTTTTATGTGTATGGTCAGCAAGAATTCGGTGATGTGGGAATGTCAGACACTGACCATCAGGAGGCAACATTAGTTCTCTTTTACTGTGCTGCATTGGGATCTAATATATTCGTGGGTTTTAGTTATTAATACAGTGTACTTGCTGTTTCTCTAGTTGTGGCCTTGCCACTTCATTTTGCCTTCATGAGCAAACCTAGTTTTTTTCAGGAATGGTTGACTAAATAAAGAAGTGGCCCAACATGACAAGTGTTAGTGTCTTGGAGGAGGTTTAAGGACTCTTGGTGGGGCATTTTAATTGGATTCTTCTCCTTCTTATTATTTTTTCTTTAGGGAATAGGGTTACTGTTCCTTAAGCCTCTTGGACTCAGAATGTTTCAGGCTTCCTGCCCAGTGATCAAGGCTTGATCCCCGAATATATTCAGAAATAATACGCATAAATACACTTAAATTGCTTCAACTTTCAAACTTCCTGAGTATCTGTTGACAGAAGTTTTAATGGTTTCTCTTTTCTTTATCCTTCTTTATGCTTTAAGCTCAACAAATCATAATCTCTCCAACCTTCTCCGTTTTGCTGTGTGAGTTGTGAGTTGTTTCCATTGCTTTGTAGGCAACATGTGAATTATATATAGAAAAGAAATATTTGCTACTTATTGTCCTTAGGGTATATGTATAAGTTTTTTGTTGCTTGGGATTTGAATAAATGAGATTATTCCAAAAGAATACTTTAGGGACATCTAATACTAATTAAGGTTATAGGAAAAGAAACCTAGGGGAGTCTAAAGAACAAAACCAGATGTATGTTAGGGCAAGATAGGTTGGGAGGTTGAATTCTTTAAAAGGTAAATTATTAACAACCTTTCACTGTCTTTTGAATGGAGGATGGAAGTGTGAAATTTTATCAGCTAGAAGCTGAATTGCAGTCATATGATAGAAGTATGAAAGGAATTTTCTCATGTATTGATGTGCTCTCTTATCAGGAGCGGACAATCGAACGCTTAAAGGACCAGCGGGACCGAGATGAGCGAGAAAAGCAGGAGGAAATTGATAACTACAAAAAAGATCTTAAAGACCTGAAAGAAAAAGTCAGCCTATTGCAAGGCGACCTCTCAGAGAAAGAGGTCAAGATCACCAAAATGGAATTATTTGGTTTGCTTAGCCAGTGCATTGTGTGTATATGTTGTTGGTGTTTCCATAATGCATATAAAAAAAGAATCTGTTGGAAGATTTAAAGAATCTTCTTATAGCAGGGATTATTTCAGGAAGCTTTGCAGAGATATAGTAGTTTAAATCATTTATTTCCTAAGTCTTAACCTCTTACCTCTTCCAACTGTTATGAGTTGGCTTCTTACTTGTTAATGACATTTTACAGATCCTCAAATAACAGTATTTCTCCAGTTACATTTGGAGAAATATTGTGCTAACGGTGAGGAAGCTGATAGACAAATGGAATATGCACAAGGAGGACAGTCTGTTTACATCAGCTCTTAACGATCACCTTAACATTGGGAGAGAAATCTTAAATGATTGTTGACCAATTAGGTGACTTAATATACTTTGATTTTACTTTTGAAGAATCTTGTCGATGTCACCTAAATAGCAAAAATGCCTAATGCCTTGTGATCAGATAATCATGAGCTTTAGGGACATTCTCAGGGTTTTCTTTCTAATATCTTTAGGAAAATTTATGGGAATTTAAGTTTCTAATAGAATGTTTCTTCCAAAATTAGAAGAGAAGAAAAAAGTCAGTGTAGCTACTAAGGTTGACTGCCTACATTCACAAAGCTTGATCTACTTCCATTTATTTTGTGGGAACGGATATGTATTGGTAGAGCTCTTTAAATCACTATTCAGTTGGTATTTCTTGGGAATTCATTTTGTTTTAGTTAGGACTTGAAAGCCAGAGCTAATGTTTCTGTTCTGTATTTCATGTTCTTGAAATGGAAATATGTCAGTATATGCTAATGGAAAGAAACGACAAACCACCAGGAAAATAAATTTAAGAATTTAAATCTCCATTTTGTTCATAAATAGTATTTATTCTAGATGTATGTTGCTTCTTTTAGGCTTCACTCTTGGATCTGAAAGAGCATGCTTCTTCCCTGGCTTCCGCAGGACTGAAAAAGGACTCACGGCTTAAGACACTAGAAATTGCTTTGGAGCAGAAGAAGGAAGAGTGTCTGAAGATGGACTCGCAGTTGAAAAAGGTTAAAGAAAACTTTTCCAGTTTCTTGCTTTGCTTTATTTATTTATTTAAAGTTTCTGCTTTATAACAAAGTGAATCAGCTGTACATATACATATATCCCCATATCCCCTCCCTCTTGCATCTTCCTCCCACCCTCCCTATCCCACCCCTCTAGGGGGTCACAAAGCACCGAGGTGATCTCCCTGTGCTATGTGGCTGCTTCCCACTAGCTATCTGTTTTATGTTTGGTAGTGTGTATATGTCCGTGCCACTCTCTCACTTTGTCCCAGCTTACCCTTCCCCCTCCCCGTGTCCTCAAGTCCATTCTCTACATCCGTGTCTTTATTCCTGTCTTGCCCCTAGGTTCTTCATAACCTTTTTTTTTTTTTTTTTTTAGATTGCATATATATGTGTTAGAGTACGGTATTTGTTTTTCTCTTTCTGACTTACTTCACTCTGTATGACAGACTCTAGGTCCATCCACCTCACTACAAATAACTCAATTTCGTTCCTTTTTATGGCTGAGTAATATTCCGTTGTATACATGTGCAACATCTTCTTTATCCATTCATCTGTTGATGGACACTTAGGTTGCCTCCATGTCCTGGCTATTGTAAATAGAGCTGCAATGAACATTGTGGTACATGACTCTTTTGGAATTATGGTTTTCTCAGGGTATATGCCCAGTAGTGAGATTGCTGGGTTATATAGTAGTTCTATTTTTAGTTTTTTAAGGAACCTCCGTACTGTTCTCCATAGTGGTTGTATCGATTTACATTCCCACCAACAGTGCAAGAGGGTACCCTTTTTCTCCACACCATCTCCAGCATTTATTGTTTGTAGATTTTTTGATGATGGCCCTTCTGACCAGTGTGACGTGATACCTCATTGTAGTCTGGAATTGCATTTCTCTAATGATTAGTGATGTTGAGCATCCTTTCATGTGTTTGTTGGCAATCTGTATATCTTCTTTGGAGAAATGTCTATTTAGGTCTTCTGCCCATTTTTGGATTGGGTTGTTTGTTTTTTTGATATTGAGCTGCATGAGCTGCTTGTATATTTTGGAGATTAATCCTTTGTCAGTTGCTTCATTTGCAAATATTTTCTCCCATTCTGAGGGTTGTCTTTTCGTCTTGTTTATGGTTTCCCTTGCTGTGCAAAAGCTTCTAAGTTTCTAGGTCCCAGTTGTTTATTTTTGTTTTTATTTCCATTTCTCTAGGAGGTGGGTCAGAAAGGATTGCTGTGATTTATGTCATAGAGTGTTCTGCCTCTGTTTTCCTCTAAGAGTTTTATAGTGTCTGGCCTTACATTTAGGTCTTGAACCCATTTTGAGTTTATTTTTGTGTATGGTGTTAGGGAGTGTGCTAATTTCATTCTTTTACATGTAGCTGTCCAGTTTTCCCAGCACCACTTATTGAAGAGGCTGTCTTTTCTCCACTGTATGTTCTTGCCTCCTTTGTCAAGAATAAGGTGACCATATGTGCGTGGGTTTATCTCTGGGCTTTTTATCCTGTTCCATTGATCTGTATTTCTGTTTTTGTGCCAGTACCATACTGTCTTGATTACTGTTCTTTCTTTGCTTTAAAAAACAGCATAGTAGAAAACTCTATAGTGTCCATATGGAATAACTTACCAGTGGAGTAATAATCTAAAATTCAAAATACCATTTATCCCTTGATTAATTCTCTTGGCGTTCTTGTCCGATTTTACTCTACTCCTGAGAGTCCCCGAACTCTTAGAAAATTGGCAATTCAGAGTAAGATTAAAATATGCAGCTCCTTTATAGATGAAATGTAAGACAATAATGTAAAAATCTCAATTATCTGATATTTTTCTTCTATTAGCATTAGGCTTCCTGGAAAGAGATAATTTAACAGTGATAGTCACCCATACCAGTGAATATTAGAACTTGGTACAGGTATTTACTATCCATTTCATTGATTTATACCTCTCTAATATTTATATGGCAGTTGGTAGTTTTCAAAGCACTTTCATACTTACTATCTCTGAGTTACCAACTCTGAGTAACTGGGTCCAGTTCATGTGGTTACTGATGAAAAGGGGGCCCAGCCTAATCTTGAGACTTGGTGCTGTTCTTTTTCCATACATTGGGTGTGTTCAGCGTGAACACCTCGTGATGAATCATTATTTAGGGTATGCCAGCAATGAAGTCATATTCTTAAGCTAAGGAAAGGAAGAAAATCCCGTAGCTTAAAGTTACTTTTGAATAAGTAGGAAAATACTTTTTTTGAGATTAACTAATTCAGATTTGGTAATTGACTTTTTTCCCCCGCACTAAATAAGTGGAAGTAATTTTCTATTTAATACTGGAATATTGAAGATAAGACTGTTAGATGTATTTAGGGTTATGAAACTGAGCAGTAACTGTCAGGAGTAATAAATGTTATTCACTAATATTCCAGACTCGCCTATTTATGACAATCCCACATTTTCTTTTTGTTTATTTTATTTTATTTTATTTTTTTGCGGTACGCGGACCTCTCACTGTTGTGGCCTCTCCCGTTGCGGAGCACAGGCTCCGGACGCGCAGGCTCAGCGGCCATGGCTCACGGGCCCAGCCGCTCCGTGGCATGTGGGATCTTCCCGGACCGGGGCACGAACCCGCGTCCCCTGCATCGGCAGGCGGACTCTCAACCACTGTGCCACCAGGGAAGCCCCTCTTTGTTTATTTTTAATCTCCTTGTTATCATGATACTTCTATAGCTGGTCATTTTTATGATCTCTTAAACTTTGTGTTTAGGTTCATGAGAAAAAATAAAGTTACCTTTGGGTAGAGGATTTGGTGGCTTCCCCCTACTCTGATTTATTACTTGTTTTTCTACTAATCGCCATTTTACTTTTCGTATTTTCCCTTCTTTCATTCTGGAAGACTGTAACTTTTCATTTTAATTAATTAGTGATGTTTTCCTATTATACTCCTCCCACAGTGCCCTCCTCCAACCTAAATATAGGTTGCTCTAGAGTTTGCAATATACATTTTCACTCTTTTCTTTTTCCTCAGCTTTTTCAATGCCAGAAATTGTATATATTTAAGGTGTGCAACATGATGCTTTAATCTATATATGCATTGTGAAATGGTTACCACAATCAAGCTAATTAACACATTCATCAACCTTAAATGGTTACCTTTTTTCGTGTGTGTGGTGAGAACACTTTTTAAAAATTGTAGTATAATTGACATATAACATTTTATTAGTTTCTGGTGTACAACATAGCCAACTCAATATTTGTATATATTGCAGAATCATCACCACAGTAAATCTATTAAACATCCATCAATATACATAGTTATAATTTTTTTTTCTTGTGATGAAAACATTTTTTTGTGTGTGGTATGCGGGCCTCTCACTGTTGTGGCCTCTCCCGTTGCGGAGCACAGGCTCTGGACGCACAGTCTCAGCAGCCATGGCTCACGGGCCCAGCCGCTCCGCGGTGTGTGGGATCCTCCTGGACCGGGGCACGAACGCGTGTGCCCTGCATCGGCAGGCGGACTCTCAACCACTGTGCCACCAGGGAAGCCCGTGAGAACTTTTAAGATTTATTCTCTTAGCAACTTTCACATATGCAGCACGTATTTATAGTCACCATGCTGTACATCACATCCCCAGGACTTACTGTTTTGTAACTGGAAATGTGTACCTTCTGGTCACCTTCACCCATGTCGCCCACCTCTGACTCCCCACTTCTGGCAGGCTACCGGTCTTTTCTCCGTATCTATGAGCTTGGTCTTTTTGTTTCTGTTTTAGATTCCACATATAAGTGCAATCATAATGATATTTATCTACTCTGTCTGACTTATCTCACTTAGCATGTTCTCAAGGTTCATCCATATTGCGGCAAATGAAAAGACTTTCCCCCTTTTTTATGGCTGAGTAATATTCCTATGTGTGTATACATACATACATATGTACATACCACATTTTCTTATCCATTCATCCACTGATGGACACTTAGGTTGTTGACAACACTTTTTAAGATGTATTCTCTTAGCAAATTTCAAGTATGCAACGCAACAATGTTAACATTGTCAATATCCTATACGTTAGATCCCTAGGACTTATTCTTCTTATAACTGAAAGTTTGTACACTTTGACCAACATCTTCCCATTTCCCCCACCCCCAGCCCCTGGCAACCACCCTTCTACGCTCTGCTTTTATGAGTTCATCGTTTTTAGATTCCACATTATAAGCAAGATCTTACATGTTTTTAATATGTGGCATTTCCTTCTCATTCTTCCTTGGAGTGTCCATTTCTCTGCTTACATTGCCTCTCTATTCTTGGGTGTTGTCTCCTTTCCCCCTTAGCGCCTTTAACTATTTTTTTTAATATTTTATTTATTTATTTATTTGGCTGCGTTGAGTCTTAGTTGTGGTACGTGGGATCTTCATTGTGATGCGTGGGCTCTCCAGTTGTGGTGCATGGGCTCCAGAGCACATGGGCTCTGTCATTTGTGGCACGCAGGCTCTCTAGTTGAGGTGCGGAGGCTCAGTAGTTGCGGCGCGTGGACTTAGTTGCCCTGTGGCATGTGGGATCTTAGTTCCCTGACCAGGGATCAAACCCATGTCCCCTGCACTGGAAGGCAGATTCTTAACCACTGGACCACCAGGGAAGTCCTGTGCCTTTAGCTATTTATCATAGTTACTTTAAATTCCCTGTCTGATAATTCCAACATCTGTGTCAAATATATGAGTCTTATTTTTTACTAGCAGGGGCTAGAGTGGGAGAAATGCCCTTTCCCCAGGTGGGATAAAGCTCTGTTAAAATTTTTACTCCTGAGGGTCTGTCTTTGGATAGAGTACGCTTTGGGCATATTTCACAATTGTTACTCTTCCCCTCCTGCAGCCAGAACCACAAGGGGATTTTTGTTGGCTCTTCACTGTGAGACCTTGGTGTGGTTCCTGGATTAAAGCGCATGAAAGTATGGGCCCCCCTAAAACCGCCGGCCCTGGGACTTTTCTCACTCGTTTGCTTGTACGTCCACACTCAGCCCCCAGCAGTTCCTTAAAATTACCACTTAAGTGTTTCTGCTCACAGCTGCTGCTCCAGCTGAGCAGATCTCAGCTTCAACTCTGTGGGTTTGCCAGTGTCTCTTGATGTTAGAGGGGTAATTTTTCCTGTGACCTCAGTTCTCTGATAGGTCCTAGAAAAGTCATTGATTTTCTGTTTTTCAACTTTTTCTTGTAAGAATGGTAGTGATGACTTCTGAGTTTTTTACATGTTGGAACTGAAGTTACAGTAGTTTCCCGTATGGAACAGGCCTACTCATTCTTGTTTTATGAAGGTATTTGTATGAATTTTGCTATTTAGAATAAAATCTAAAATAATAATATAATAAAAACAATTTATTAATTATATTTGGGAATCAGCTTTAGTTTTATTCATTAACACATAACTGTTTATGGAATCAATGTTACCTATGCCCAGGAATTTGAAAGTAGGTCACAGAGACCTTAATTAACAATATACCTGTCTTATACAGCATTTTTCGTTCTGCTAGATGTTGAATGTATTTGACTGTTTTATCATGTCTGTTTCTAAATCAGGGCAGTGAAATAAGTCAGACAGAGAAAGACAAATACTGTATGATCTCACTTATATGTGGAATGTAAAAACCAAAAACCAACCAAAAACTGAACTCATAGATACAGAGACCAGATGGGTAGTTGTCAGAAATGGAGGGCTATATGTGTGTGTGTGTGTATAATGGGTGGAGGTGGTCAAAAGGTACAAACTTCCAGTTATAAAAAAAAAAAAAAGTAACTGTGTAGTGATATTTTGTCTATGTAATATTTAAGCAGAGAAGAACCTTATAAATTGAAGACTAGCTATTAGATGTTTGATAATACCCTGTTGAAATTGGAGTATAGGTGGCTTTTGGGAACATGGTTTGCCCACTGCCACTGTACGTATATCTGATAGAATTTGGACATTTTCTTTGTAGGCACACGAGGCAGCATTGGAAGCCAGAGCCAGTCCAGAGATGAGTGATAGAATACAGCAATTGGAGAGAGAGATTGCCAGGTACAAAGATGACTCTAGCAAGGCCCAGGCAGAAGTTGACCGCCTCTTGGAAATCTTGAAGGAGGTGGAAAATGAGAAGAATGACAAAGATAAGAAGATTGCTGAGTTGGAAAGGTAAGGAAAGGGAAGCTGAAGAGGCACTCTCTACGTTAGAAAGGTTGAAGGATGGTTTTAAAACTATGTACTTTTCGGGACGTATTTTTCCAATATATCTGCCTCTCTGCATTTACTTTATTACCTACATTTTATTCTAAGTCAGTGTAACTTCATTGTTGCAGTCTCTGAACGGCAACACAGAGTGGGAATAGGTTGGGAAGCTATGGACTTCAGCATCATTGACTGGAAAGAGAAAGTATTCACTGATTAAGAAATTAAAGTTTTCTACTGGCTAATTAAGAGAGTGCAGATAGACACTTGCTCTCTAATTATTTATCTGTTTAAGGAAAAAATGAACCTCAAGTTCAAGGAGTTAAAATTTTTAATTGGTTTAGTCCTTTTATGTTGAGCTGTTGCTCTTTTGGGCTGTGAATTTTTAGACTCTGTATTGTGGAGAAGCAAGCTATTGCTTGCTTGGTACATAGGTCAAATTTAGAAGGAGGGACATTTTGAGGACAATTTAGGAGACTTGGATGTGATTTTTTTTTTGATCTCTGACTTCGACTTCTTCAAAATGAGCTTTGTTTAAACAGAACCAGCCAGATAGCTCTCTTGGAATTTTCTTTGCCTTTTTTCTTGTTAGGGTATTTTGTACCAAAGATAAAGCGTATGCCTCTTGGCCTCTTTCTTTACACCATGTATTTAACATAAATTCACAAGTGCATAGAAATAGTTCTTCCAGTAGAACTGCATTAATCACTGTATTCTGAACAGTCAGAGAGACTGGCAGTGACAGAATGAAGTCATTAATCCGTGTGACTCCTCTGAGCCTGATTCATAGAAGTATTTTATTTTCATGCTCTTAAATGTTGGGAAGTAGAAGAATACTTTCAGAAGTTGTTTTACTAAGTTTAGAATTTTTAGGATATTGGTAGACTTGATATTTTCCCCTAGAAGTAGTTTTCTCCTCTTGTTCTCTACCCACGGAATTCTGATTTTCAAAAAACTAAAAGGATAAAGTCCAACCCTCACAATCCTTCGCTAAGTTGAAAGTGTGAATAAATGAGCTGATCACCTACTCATTTGTTTCCTCTTATTTTGATATTAACTCTATTCATGTTTTCTGGTCCGGTTCTGGATAAGATGGGTGGATAAAGTTCTTTAAATCAGAATTAACAAGCTATCAGAGTCTCAAGATTAGCTTATGTATGTTTTTTGTACGTCTTCCCTGTTTGCACTGCACCTTTACCCCCAGCACACGTGCGCGTGCGCACACACATGCACACTCTCTCTCCTTACGTACTCGCATGAGTACATGCCTTTCTCTGCTTTTGTGTCACCCTGAAATCAGCAGCATTACTTCATAGATTTTATTTATTTTTATTTTTTTATTTTTTATCTTTTTTTGAAATCAGACTTTTATTTAAATCTTAACTCCATAGATTTTAAAATATGATACTTCTGATGGATTAGTGACTTCCTACTAAATGTATTTCAATATTTCAGAAAAGAAATTTCTTGATAAAGTTTTATTTTTCAGTTTGATGTTTTTGTATTAGAGCTCTGCATGGAAATTATTGCTTGCTATTCCAGATACCTTGCTTGAAAAATGCTTCAATTCATTTTTGGACCCAATACTGATTTTGGGAGATGGACGTGATTTGAACGAGAGTAAGAAATAGAATTAAATCTATATTTGTATCCAAAGCACACCAGATAGCTTTTATTAGCCACTATATTTCTCACATTTTGGGAAAGAGTTGTAAATGATCTGTTCTTTCCACAGAATATTACTTATAAATTTGAAAAAGTACTATAGAATTTTGTCCTCTGGTCATGTAACATTGTAATCTTATTTTAAGATTCGACACGCAGTTTCTTGGCTACCAAGAAAAGAAACAGTTTTAAAAACTCAGTTGCTACTGGCTTTGTAATTTTTTATTGAGCAGCATAGTTTAAGATGGGAATAAAAGATGATCGGAATTACTTTATGCCTTTTCTTCCCAGATTTTTACTACTGAGCTGTGTATGTGTGGCTGCTGTGTTTCTTACTAACCATTTGCTTCTTATGTTGCTATTCCACTGTTTCCTGTGTGTGGGTGTCTGTCTCCCTGTCATTTATCATCTGAGTTTC
Organism: Lipotes vexillifer; assembly: GCF_000442215.2. Lineage (NCBI taxonomy): Eukaryota > Metazoa > Chordata > Mammalia > Artiodactyla > Lipotidae > Lipotes > Lipotes vexillifer. The sequence goes on from NW_006797390.1 coordinate 7,741,769, forward strand.
TTCACCTTTCTTTTGGCTTGTCTTATCCTGGTCCTATTCCATTGGGGTTTTGATCTCTGTGTCTGTCTGTGTTCATATCCCTCTTGGCCATGCTGTTCCTCAGAAAGCCAGCCTCCCGCACTTTGTACCTTCCGTGCCACGTTTCTGTCCCTGAACCGTCAGGGGGGTTTGTTTGAGACTTCCTGGGAAAGTGAGTGTTAAGTAAGGCTACAGTTCTGTACTAGAGGAGTTGCTGCTGCCATTCTTGCTGCTGTCGGGGCTTGCTGGGGGTTTTGCTTGATCAGAATTAAAGACCAGCCGGTTATATATCCAGTTGAACAGTACCTCTTAGGTCCATTGCTTGTGGATAAAGTATGTGTTCTCTCTGGTAAGATTCTGATATTGTTGGATATAATTGTCTTATTCTTGATTTCTAGCCCATCTTTTATGTGGTGGTTCTTTTGCTGGAGTGCCTTTTTTTTTTAACATCTTTATTGGGGTATAATTGCTTTACAATGGTGTGTTAGTTTCTGCTTTATAACAAAGTGAATCAGTTATACATATACATATGTTCCTATATCTCTTCCCTCTTGCGTCTTCTCCCTCCCTCCCACCCTCCCTATCCCACCCCTCCAGGTGGTCACAAAGCACTGAGCTTGGAGTGCCCTTTAAGTAGTAGCCTCTCAGGCGATGCAGCTGTAGCGCCGCACCCTAATTCAGGCAGTAGCATGCATTTTTACCGGGTGTTCAGCAACCTTCTAAGTGCAAAAATGACAGCAGAATGTTATCATTGCGCTAAAGAAAATTCTTATTATTCTTTTAAAATTTCCTAGTACTTATGTAAGATTCTCCAATATTAATAGGTTTAGATTAAATCACGAAGAATTCCCAGACTTATTCTTTGTGGTCTTGAGAAAAACAAAGTCCCTTACACTGCTCTTCAGAACAATAGTAGTTCCTGTCAGGTGATTTAGTGTTGTACCAGTGTCTTGAGCTACTGCAGTTCTAAAACGAGGATTATGTAGGCCTACCCGTACATCTGAAAATACAAAATGTTTTTCCCAATTAAATCTAAGAAGTACTATTTCTAAATTTATATTCCGTACTATGGTGTGTATCAGTTGCAGTTCAACCAGAGGGGCAGAACCGGTAGGAGAGATAACGTACATATATTTATATATATGTGATATATATATCTCAGATTTATTACAAGGAATTGTCTTGCATGATTGTCAGCAGCTGGCTAAGCAAGTCTGAAATGTGTATGGGAAAGCTGTCAGGAGGAGATCACCTGCAGGATAGAACTCCCGTGAGCATGGGGCACAAGTGTGGTCCACAGGCAGAATTTCTTTTCTTTCCTTGGGAAACCTGCTTTTAGGGCCTTCCAAAGAATTGAGATATGCCCACTTCGATTATCTGGGATAGTAATCTCCTTTACTTAAATGGATTATAGGCTTTACTTATATCCGCAAAATACCTTCATAGTGACCTCTAGATTAGTGTTGGATTAAGTTAACTGGGTGCTGTAGCCTACCCAGGTTGACACTTCAAGAAAGTCATCACCTGGTGGTTCTGGATAGTCTCCACAGATGATTTTAAGGGAGAAAATAATAGTAAAAAACAAACCTAAAGATGGACATGCTATATAAGTAGATTGATTTCGATTAGCATGAGGGACCCAAAATGTAAATTGAATATTTCTCTTCTAAAGTGAGCATATTATAGTTTCTATTTAGATGCATGATGAATAGCCTTTTTTTGGGCATAATGTTTAAAATGTTTAGTAATGTAGGCTGATGAAATTCTGATAGTAGTGTCTTTTCAGACTCCTGAAAGAATTTCTTGTTGTCTGCTCTTTTTCACTCATGCCCCTTTAGCTAAATGCCCACATGCCATGGCAGTATACTGGGAGCGTTATCCCCCGTGCATAATTTTGCTTCTGTATTTGCTTTATTACATTTTCTTTTTTCTTATACAGAAGCACTAATGAATCTGCAGAGTTTGGTGTTTGTATTAGAAATCCTCAATTTACTCTAATGTGAGGTTTATTTAAATTAGATTCAGCATCCCACTTAGAAACTTTTATGTTTGGAGAATGACACCCATCTTCTGATTTTCCACATAATTTAGGTATCAAGGATTGCCTTTGGTTTATGAAAGTTAGGAATTTTCAGTGACATAAAGAATAATGGAATATTATTGTGTGACCTAAATAATTTATAAGAAATTTGGATTTACTATATTTCCTGATTTGTGGGAATATAAAAACTGGAATTTTAATGGATATAGATTCCATTTGGGGTTGTGTTTTGAAATTTGTAAGAGGGATTAAAAGATGAGAAGAAAGGACATGTTTTCTTAGACATGTTTAATCTTTGAAAGCCCTAAAGTTCTTTTTATTCCTTATTCCTTTTACCTGGTTACTCTCCCTTTAAATACGCATCTCTAAAAACACTACTGTTACTAAGATTTGTAGTTATCAAGATCTTGAGAATAGTAGCCAATCTGTGAGTTTAGTTTTTCTCTCCATAACTCACTCTTCTCTTTGCCACAAAATATACCCTTTCCTTCTTCATTAATTAATGAATTAATTTTTCTACTTATGAAGCCTCTTATTTGCTGGTCACTGTTCTGGGCTCTGGGGACACAACAGGGAGCAAAGCAAACAAAATCTCTGCCTTCAAGGAGTTCATCATCTAACCTCAGAAGACCAAAGCTCCAGCAAGGAGCGGACTTTTCATCTGTAGGCTGGCAGAGGCGTTCTTCCACAGCTTGCCAGTACCTAGAAATTTCAGTGAGGAGGTTTCCATTTGCGGTCCGGTTGAGCTCTCCTGGGAAGTAATATTTAACATACTCAATTAATGTGTACCCCAGGATACAGAATTATTATAGAAAAGGGGCTTCTTGTTGAACTTCAGACTCTTAAGTCTGGCCTTCTAATTTTTGTGACCAGTATTAAATGATAATGGCTTGAGAGGTTGTTTGGATAGAAGGCTAGCAGGTTGTTTTGGATCCTAGGTTCCTAATTTTAGGTCCTAGAACTGTAGTGTAGTTGGAGATGTAAAATGGAGAGGGAAAGCCAGGATAGTGTACTGCTATTGGTACTATTCTGACAAAGGCAAGAGAACCAGGAATCAGTGTTGTTATTTACACACACACACACACACACACACACACACACATATGTATAGGTACATAAACACATTTTGGGGCCAGTCTTGTAAGTAGTTATAATATTAGGAGGAAACATAGTTTTTCTGCTTTGTGATGGTCGCTTTCATTTTCTGTGCTGTCTTTTCCAGACCTCATCTAGAACTATTAGTTCTAGGCTTTTACATCATGATTAAACTTAAATTTTGTGGACTAGCAAGAAAACTTAACCTGTGTTTATAATGTTTCCAAGGGAACTACATTCTGATTTATAAACAACTGGCTCTGTTAAAAAACTGGTGTATGATCTATTCGTAAGATATGGAGCTGCTTGTTTTTTTTTTTTTTTAAAGTAAGGGTGTTCCCAGTTTGCTCAGAATTCAGGCTCAAGGTAGTTAGCCCATGAATTAACTGTCAACCTCATTTTGGTAAGTGAGAGGAATCTATACTTCTGTAGTTCAAGATCAAAATAATGAACTGAGCTTGAACACAAAGAATGGGGTCGTTTTCCCATTATGCCAGGAGTGAGATTTAGTCTGTGGTGTTATTTGCACGTGTGCATGTGTAAGAGAAAGTACTTCTCTGGTGGTATTTGGAGAATTTAGGGAAGATAGTTGCTAGGCTTAAATCCCCATGGCTTGAGGATATGACCTTTTAAGTTTTTTTATTTGCTTTTAAAGCTTACTAGTATCTGAAATTTTATGTAATGAAAATGGAGTTATTTTTATTTTTTATAAATCTTTCGAAATGTGTTGGCAAACTTAGAGTTTACAGGATATTTCCAACTTTTGGTCTGATGTTAGTAGATTTAACTCTTTGTTTTCTTTAAAACTGGGCTTTAGAATTAGGAGATGAATGCTTTTTTGTTATCTGCTCTTTCTGAGTATTTTCTTTTAGACTAAAATTTTCTTTCCCCTTATTCATTTGGGGGAATTTGACCGCTTTTAATTGTTATCTTTTTTTGGGGAAAAAAAAACTTTACTGACCTCTCTTAGGTAGTAATTTCTCTGTCCTTTTTTTTTTGTGTGTGTGCTTTTGTTATAGTATCTATCACATTCTGTCCCAAGACTGTACATTGTTGTGGGCCCAATAAATACATACGTTAAAACATAGAGACACAGCTCCTTTCTCATTTTACTGTCTAATCATCCCACATTTCTTCCCTTTTTATCTTCCCATCCCCCGCACATTCAGACCTTTCATCAAACAGATGGAGATTTAATAGTCCCTTATACCCTTGTTTGTGATATTGAGTGTATTTTTATATTTGTTTCTTCTATATGTTTGTAATATGTTTACCATTGCACATATGCTTTTCTTTCGGTAAAAATATAAGTAAATGCATATGCATTAAGTATTCTTATTTAATATAATTCAATAGGATTACTTTTCTATCTGCAGGTTAAACAAAAGTATAGATAACCTCTCTCCTCTTCTGTCACAGTGAAATACCAATTCTAACTTGTATTTTTACATTTTAACATCACTGAAACGGGTACGTGAATAAATAATGGTGTGATTTAATTGGTATATATTTTTTTATTTCTTAGTAATACATAAAGTAATGGCGCATCTTCTTCCTTTGGTGAATTGATATTGAAGATGTGCGCAGGGAGAGTGAATAAAATTATTTCAGTGACTGGGGGTGGAAGGAAGTATTTCCAAATTAACATTATCTTCGCATGTATTGCATTTTAAATGTGTGTAACCAGATGAATATGTTTACTATTATAATTAGATATTTGACTGTTTTAACTGCATCCTGAAAGTTTATTTGCTTAGGTTGACCTAAAATTTTTTTTGACATTTTCATTGGGAAAGTGGGTTTTATGTTTGTGATTTTATATTGGTATCACAGTATATTCAGGCACCTATGGCACCGTATAACCTGAGAATATAAACCTACATATTTAATCTTCATATTTGCAAATATTTTTTCTGTAAAGAAATCCCGAATTGATTATTCAGCTTAATTAATGTCTTCAGAAATCTCCCATAGGGTAATTAATATTAAGCTGTATATAGACTTGGCGTAAACTAGTATACAATTCATGAGGAAAATGGTTCCTTAAAGCATTTCCTTACTTTTATTATTTTTTTAATTTTTTATTTATTATTTTTTTTGTGGTACGCGGGCCTCTCACTGCTGTGGCCTCTCCCGTTGCGGAGCACAGGCTCTGGACACGCGGGCTCTGGCCATGGCTCACGGGCCCAGCCGCTCCGCGGCATGTGGGATCCTCCCGGACCGGGGCACAAGCCCGCGTCCCCTGCATCGGCAGGCGGACTCTCAACCACTGCGCCACCAGGGAAGCCCCATTTCCTTACTTTTAAATTAATAGTCATGTATCTTTGATCCACGAAGGACAGTGTCGGTGAATGTGGTCTTGACGTAGTTGGAACAGAGGAGAAATGAGTGCGGTGATTGTGTGTGCTTTCTTGAGGGAGAATGGGTTGTATTTTAAAAAAATGAAAAGAAAAAGGGAAAACGAGATGCTGCGAGTGTTTTAATGGGAGGTGACTGGTTCTTTATCTGATCCTGCTGGCTTCAGCTTGCTTTCGGGGTGGCGGGGGCGCTTGTTTCTTTCTTCTTCCTCTTAGATGAATTTCACTGATATCATTTAAAGGCAGAATAAATCACACAGCTTTACATAGTCAATTCTATTAGTCCATCTTCCTAAAGTTTCTTTGGGGCACAGCACCTTATAATTTATTACAGTCTTGATAGAAATTTTGATGGTTACCTCAAGTTTTTACTTTACACTGGAAACATTAGAATTATATATAGTTATTCTATATGCAGATTTTTTTCTCCTAAATTTATTTCCCAAGAGCTAAAGTTTGATGCCAAAGTGAAATATGACTCCTGAACTGTAAAATAGTTAAAAAGATCCTTAAGGTTGCTCACTCTTGACAGGAATAAGCTTAATTTTTCTTTTTTCAGGGATTTTCTCGTGTCTCATATAAAGCTTTGCATCTGTATGAGATTTCAGTGAGTGTCACTGTTGATCTAAAATTATTCTGACGTAATGTGTCATAACCAACAAAAATAAAAAAGATCGTTGGGAATAGTCATTTAGGTAAATGGTTGGCCTCTCTTTGACTTTGAACATTGTCTGCATTCTGCACTGTTTTCCAAATGCCAGAGACCCATGGATTTTTGCAGATCCCTTCAGGAATCTGTAAGCATCATGGGGCATATAAAGTATGCCCAGGAGGTGTGTCAGCAGACCTACATTCTTCTCACAGATCCACCACGTATTCGCTGTGTGGTTGTGAGGAGTTTTGTCTGTCATTTTGTTTCTCTGTTTTTCATCTATTTATCTTATATAATGGCGATCATAAATCTTGTCCTTGCCTTTCATTATTCTGACAATGAGTTTTAAAAAACTCTCGTTTTAGTACTGAAATATTAGAAAAGTGCAGGTTGAAATGGTGCTTGCATTCAAGAAATAAACTTCTTGTTTTAGATTCTTAAAGTAAAATTTAGATCCTGAAGGTAAGCTGGATGGCACTGACCGTTAGAAGTCTTAAGTATTTGGAGGATAACATTGATACTACTTTCAATGAAATTGATTAATTTTTAAAAAGGGACAACTGCCTGTTGTTATGAAAAGCAATAATGAACCTCAGGGGCTTCCTGCTAGGGTAGGAATGTGAAGCATGGCTACTTTGTATCTCTTTCTGCTGAGCAGTATTGGAAATGAAGTGAGGTTTATAGAGCCGTATATTCTTCATTATTGCTTTTAGATTGCACCATTGGGGGTGGATTTGATAGATTTGGAATGAGAAATAATGGGTGTAATTAGGAAAACATTATTTTCACATTTGAGAAAATTATTTCAAAATTTTCCAAATGAATCAGAGTTCTGTATTCTACAGAATAATTGAAGCTGTCAGTGTTTTTCTGCTTTTGCTCCTGGATAACTTGGGTCTAAGAAGTGGACTGGGGTGGGTAAAGGAGTTGTCAGTTCTAAGATAGGTGTGTGTAGAACTAAGCTGACTGACGTTGTAGGATCACAGTTAGCTACTTAAACGAGAAGGGGAGCAGCTAGCCTTCTTTTCTTTTCCTTTGTGTTTAAGAAACTACTTTTTTCCTGCCCTAGGAAATGGTAAATTTTAGACAAAATTTGTTCCTTTAGAAACTTACATTGAGGTACAGTGGTGTAATCTAATATGAAAATACACTTGTTGAAAATCTGAAATTACTAATTTTTGTTGCCAGGGCGGAATCTGTTTGACTCCTTTCCCTTCTCTCATCCTGTGCTTTATATTTTGTCTATGTCTGTGAATAATATTATTTCTGAATATTGCCCTCACTAATTTTTTCTAACTTTCTCTTTCACACTTTCTTCCTGGATTTGCTGTTTCCTTCAGTCTCACCTCAAGGTCAGTATGCTTGTCCTAAAACAAAGATATGTAACAGAACATTGTATACTAACGTTGTCTTGAATTCCTATAAGCAACTGAAATGATGGAACTTATCCTAGGAACGAGTTGTCTAGAAATTCAGTTATGAGTGCAGAAAATGTCATGAATCTTAGATTTATCGGAAGAGTGGATTCATGGTTCTGTGCTTCAGAAGATAGAGTGGTCAGGAAGCGAGAATCAGACTGACCAGGTTTGGACCGAGAGAGAAACGAGGATGAAAGGAAGCCACTAGAGGAATGAGGAGGTGAAAAATATTGCTTTAATTTTATTATATTTTCATCCAGAGACATTCTGGCTGTTGTATTTGTAGGTAAAGTGCAGCATGAAGGAGGGAGGGAAAATTGTCACAGTCTGTGGATTTTTATAAGAACCTTTGAATTATTCCACGTACACAAACCTACACATACCCTTTCAGTTTTGGGGGTTTGTTTTGTTACTCTGCTGAATGGTAGAACTGGTGGTGACAAAAACAGCCACCAGTCCTGCTGTTCATGTGTCAGAGGCTCTGTGGCAGAAGCTTTACAGGTTTTATTTCAGTTGATCTTCCCAGCAAGTATGTAGAGAGGTTCGTGAATTTCCACTTTTTAGGCAAGTAACACAAGTACAGGGTCCATTAAGTAACTCTAACTCATCTGTCTTCATTAGTAAGTAAATTACTAACGGAAGCTGGCAGAAAACCATCAGAAACCTGCATTTTAAAAGCTGTTTATTTTGCATATGAGCCATGGCAATGTAAATTAAGGTGTGAGAATTTCTGATAGGGTTCAGAAAATATTGTTAATACCACATGCGTTTTACCTACCAGCTATTTTCTAATAATAACAACATCATATATGTTTACTGTTTATAAAAGTACTTGTCAGCATGTGGGTTACACAGGACAGATTGTTATTCTGATGAGGATCTGAGATTAGGGAACATGATTTCTACATCTAGGGTGAACCAACTAGTTAGTGGTGGTACTTAGATTTGAAGCCAGATATTCTCATTTCAGCCTCAGGGCTTTTTATATGATATGCACTCTAGCCTAGGAATTAGAGTCCCAGATTGCTCAGGTGTTCTTAGGTAGATTTCTCATCTGTAGTTTTCCCATCTGTAAAATTGGAGTAGTTCTCTAATATCTGAAGGGTTGTCGTAAACTTTGAATGAGTTAATGCAGATAACACTTGGAACAGCGTCTGGCACTAGGTGAGCAGTCAGTAAATAGAGCTGTTATGATTACTCCTTTTTGCTTTTTTCATGGAGTCCTGTTTGGTCCAGGATACCATAGTATGGTGCCATACGTTTCAGGGTCTTTAAAACACTACACTGCGCTCTTGACTCCTGTCACTGTTAATAGAAAGTGCAAAGCTGTGTATGTTATGTGTAGAAGATGATAAAAGAATCCGTGTCCCTTCTGTAATGACATTTTCAGACTCTACTTTTCAGGTGCTGAAACTTCTATTATAGGTAGAAAGATGAAGTTGAGGCTTTCTTTGGGAAAAAGGTTCTCTTTCCCAAATCTCTGTCCCTGATATTACTTCTCAGTGCTTGACGATATTTCTGAAAAAGTCTTCTTACCTTTGACTCTTTAAAAATAAGCAGTTTGTTTGGAGTGTATGTTAAAAAAATAAATAAACCTTTGTTTCATAATTACTTATACGAATCTAATTCATGAAGGGGTTCTTAACCATCCTCTTCCTTCTCTCTACGTATCAGCACTGTCAGAATGTGTCTCTTCGCTCATCCTTACCTTACATTTGTCAGGGGGACGAATGTCCCAGCTCTGTTCCGAGGCTAAACTTCCTGTTCATTCCATCCCTCTGACCAGTTTTCAGAACCTTGTTCCATAAATTGAATCCTCCTTCTCCTTATTTCCCTGTTTCTCTTCCCTTTCTTCCCACTGACTCTCCCAAACATAAAACATATCCTGGTTTTCCCCATCCTTAAAAAGACATGGAAGCAATCCTTCCAGTGTCTTTTCGTTGGTTTCAATTCACTACAGTTTCTTACTTTTACCTTTTACTTTTTCTTTTCTATTTATTTGCACAGTTTTTGAAAGAATCATTTATGCTTGATGCCTCCACATTCACACTTCCCATTTATTTTCCAAAGCAATATAATTTGGAATCTTCTCTCAGTGCTGTGCTAAAATTGCTTCACTGGTACTCTGCCAAATTTAGTGGACTTGTCTTTCTTGGGCCTACCGGCCTTTCTGGGGTGTTAGATTTTTGACTCTCTCTTCTTTTTGGAGCTCTGCTTTTTAATAGTTTATGTGACATTGTTTTCTGCTAGCTCTCTTACCACCTTGTTGACAGTTTTTGGCCTGCTTTGCTTTTCTTATTTTACATGTTTCTTAATTCTTGATGTTTTTCACGTTCTTTTAAAAAATTCCTTTTTCATCTCCATTATTGGTCACCTGACTTGTTACTACCAAAGACTCAGTTTTGTTTTGTTTTTTAAACATTTTTATGGAACTCTACTTTGAATAGACCATATTCATTATGGAATAGAATAATTCCAATAGATCATAGTCTTCATGGAAGAAATCTTACAGTGTTTGCAATAAAAGTAGCAAGCACAAATACTGCATTTTAAAAGTGATTTTGCAATTTTCTACTCTAAATATTTTCTCCACATTGTAGTAAAACAGTTAGGGTACCATTTAAGTAATTCCAAGTCTGACCACAATTCAGCTTTAGGAGAAAAATATCATGAAGGCTTTTGCCTTGTATTTGGAGGACTTTCCTCTCTAACTTAAGCTTCAAGGGCTCTCATAGTTTTACTGGGAAGTTTTATCACTTTGTTCTGTATTTTGATTTTTGCATGACAGATTTTGATCTGTCAAACCTTATGAAAGGCTCCAGAAGAATTTGTCCATGGAAGTCATTGGTGTAGACATAATTCTCTGAGTTACAAGTTAGGTTAATTATAATATTCTTAGCTGATTCATTTTTAGTTAACAGTAAATGCCATTAAACTATACTTATTTCTAAATAAGTTTATTTTTCAAGTAATGAAAAATATAACAAGTTTTGTTTTTCCAATGGCAAGGATCATTTTGGCTGTAATATATAAAAAACCCTCTTGTCATTCCAGATTGGAATTTAGTGCTTTTTTTTTTTTTTTTAATATAGAAGCATTTCACCATTTTAATTACGGTTTTGCCCAGTCCAGTTGAATAACTCATCAAGAGAATATAATTTATTGATGGTTTGAGATTGAATTGGATGTTTAGACTACTTGATTGTATGACTTTGGGCAAGGTACTTATTCATTCAGTGTTTGTTTTAGCCTGTTTTGTGTTAATAGTGACAATTACCTGTTGTGTTGTATTTTCGTGTCTCCACTGAGCTTTTTCATTTTGAGTGGATTTGTTTCTGCTCTTCCTCCCCTGCCCTCCTCTGTCCGCCTTTCCATTCAGTACAGAGCAGAGATTTCATTTAGAGTAACGATGACTAAAGATCCACACTCTATCCTCAAACACAAATCTCTTTAGTTCCTGTTCAGTGACATTAGCCCCAGAGAATGAATACAAAGAACGAATTCCATGTTTAGATGAAAAGACATGATTCAGTCCATAATTTATCTTTGCTTTTTATTATATAGCAGCACCTTTGGCTAAAGGCAAGACATTCAGGAAGTTAGGCCTATAAATGTCATCTCTTTCACTCTTAGATCTAAACAGATTAAGCTCAATATTATTATTACCCATGTTTTATTTAGCAGTGGCCTTTGCAGACCTGTCTTCATGACAAATGTTTGGAATCTGTGGGATGCTTCCTACTAATTGTGTTAAGACCAGAGTCCCTGTATTGTTAGGTAATAAAATTTAAATACTTTTTGACTTGCTCAAGTACATTCCTGTTGTTATAGTCTGTTTCATCTAGTTTGTTGAAAGAGTTCTACACTGATTTCTAAAATCAAACTAGGTCATACAACCATTTCTCTGCACATTTTAGAAAAATTTTTTCATTATTGACTGATGCTAGTCACTAAAACCTCATAAGATGTCATTCACAAAAAGAAGTCTAGTAGAATTGTGAGGGCTTAGTTATTTTCTTTCTTTTCAGCCAAAGCGTTCAGGGCTCTATAGGCCAAGAGCGTTTCTGACCCTGTGGGATCTATTTACAAGGAGTTCGACATATGGGCAAGAGTTTATCATCTGAGAGAATGATCTGTTGTTAATTGCATTTTTTCCTTCCATTTGTCATTCTTTTGGCGTTCTTAAGTACCTTTATTGTTCAAGAGTATATTTCCTAGTTTATTTTCCTTTCAAGCAATATAATATTGCCTGGAGTTTTTTGTAGTAGGCCACATAAGCACAGTGTAGCCACACCTCTGTTAACTAACTTCTCCTAAAATAAAATAGTGTTACTGTTTTGGATGATTCATTGGTAGAAATAAGTGTGTGCACACAGACTTGTGCTGATCTACCTAACTCTTCCACTGAAGAGTATTGAATTTCACGCCATTATGCGTTGAGAAGTGGTAAATGTTGCTTTTCTAGATAGCAGTTGTAGATAACTACCTGGTATTCTGTAGATGAGCTAAAGATGGCAAATTCAATAGAGAAGGGAGGAAAGACTAATGTTACAATTAGTCAAGATTTGAGTTTCTGTAGGGTTGTCAGATTTAGCAAATAAAAGTATGAGATGCCCAGTTAAAATTGAATTTCAGATATACACTGAATAATTTTTTGTATTAATATGTCATAAATATTGGGACACACTTATACTAAAACATTATTTGTCATTTATCTGAAATATGAATTTGACCGGATGTCCTGTATTTTATCTGACAAACCGTGATGATGTAGTTTGGAGATAAAGCAACTTTTATAGAATGTGTTGAGAGGAGACCTCACCACAGGCTGTCATTACCTGATTTAAAGGATGTTCATTAAATATAGACCATGGTGGCTTGTATGGTCTCATTATTAGTTCAGTTTATTGATGCAACTCTAAGGCAGAGTTGAACGAATTCTAATTGTTGCATCCTCCCTTTGATTTGTTTCCATGAATCCCCTTCGATTTGTTTCCAAAAGTTTGGAAATCTGATTATATCATCTCCCGACATAAAGTCTTACACACTTAGGATAAACTGCAACTTCCTTGCTCAGCACGATATAATGATGTGGCTTTCGTTTACCTTTGGCTTCCTTCTCCTTTGTTCTGCTGCTCCAGCTTTAAGCTGCAGTCATAGTGAATGTGGCTTCTCCCAACGGGACACGTTCTCCTTTTATCAGGGCTTTAGTCCTGCTGTTCTCTCACCTAGTAACCTTTGGAAAGTTCAGAGTTTTCCGGGAAGCTTTTCCCGATCATCACGACCACCCCCGACCCCTTTTCTGGGCACTTTTTTATAGCACTTAGCGTACCCTGTATGTGCTTGCATGCCTGGGAGGTGTTTGAGAGCAGGAACTATTTCTATTCATGGATTGATATTTCTCATGCTTGGTACATGAGAGAGGTGTTTAACCAAATACTTGTCTACCTAATGAGTAAGGAGAATGTAAGGAGCTTCACAGACTGTCAAAGCATAAACAAATGTAGGTCCTCTTGCATTCCAGAGCCCACGTTCTCCTGGGCAGTGCCTTAAACATATTTTTTGCTTGGTATCATGATTCCAGTCTGGTGAAATTAAGTCTTCTTGACCTGTGACCTAGCATTTGGTCTGGTTTTCTTATCTTAGTGTGGAGGCAGTGGAGTTGGATAGGGAGCTTCAGAAGTAGATAGAATGATCCGTTGCTTAAGCTGGGGCCCTGGATCTTTATGTGACTGTTTGTTATATATAGCTTTTTGAAAGTTTCAAATATTTAATAACGGTAGAATTAGAGTTGTATTACAAATCTTTCTTAAATAGCCATTCTACAGTTTCATAACATTGATGTCAAGAGCCTGTTTTCATATTTCCAGCAAAAATCTCTGAATTTTATTTCCTTTTTCTGCCATTTCACACTATCCCATGCCTTTTTGTTTGTTTGTTTTATGGTTTCATTGTGCTTCATAAAGTACACGCTTAAATATGTGCTCCCGAAACACCCTGGTTAACAGCTTGCTGCCGTTGATGGGAAAGAGCTTGGCAGTGTTGGGGGGGTGGTTTTGCAGCAGGAACTCTTGCTGGTCCTCAGGTGTTTTTGGAGGTCAGTGGTGTAAGTCGGTGAATAAACCTTCTTTCCTGTGCGTATATATGAGGAGCTTGATTTTTCTCACCTTATCCACAGGCAAGTGAAGGACCAGAACAAGAAGGTGGCAAACCTGAAGCACAAGGAGCAGGTGGAGAAGAAGAAAAGCGCGCAGATGCTGGAGGAGGCCCGGCGCAGGGAGGACACCCTCAGCGACAGCTCCCAGCAGCTGCAGGTGGGCGGCGGGCCGGGCCCTGGGCGAGCGGGTTCCCTCCCCGCTTGGCACGTGGCTCACTCTCCATCCTCCTCTTCCTCTCTTTCTAACCCTGCCCGCTGCCTTCCTCTCAGACCAACTGTTTAGCAGTACAGGGATGGCTTTAAATAGAAAAGGCAAGCTTTATTCCACAGCTTTGTTTGGAAACCTCAGCAAAGGAGAAAGTCTGTCTCCTCAAGGGGATCCCGCCTCCTTGGTAAGTTCAGCGTCCGTGTGATGAGTGGGGTCTGTTGAGCTTCAGGCGGTCAGTGTAACGATTGGCCATTTTCCTTCATTAAAGTGCATTGCCAATCTTGGTTTGTGCCTGGCTTCCTTCTTTGTTCCATCTTCCTTTCCTTTCTCCCCCCACCTTTCTTACCTTTCCCCCCCTCCCTCTTTCTTTCCTTACTTTTAAAAAGTTCAGTTTAGAGAGTGTATTTCAGTCATACAGGATGTATTAAAACATACTTTTTTACTTTACTGGAGACATAATCGATGTTTGGACCTAATTATTCACAAGACTAAGTTAAACCAGACTCAGTAACAAGAGTAGCAGTGACCACGTAAGTGCCAGCTGTGTGCCCAGTGCTTGAAGCCAGGGCCTGGTCATTCACTGTTTCTAACCTTCACTAGTCCAGAGAGGCAGATGGGTTTTGCACATTTTACAGATGAGGAAATGGTCTCAGAGAAATTGAATTACTTACCTACATGCACACAGCTTTCTTAGTGGCTCGGCTGTGATTTTAACTGAGACTCCCTGGATCTCTCGCCTGTCTGAATGAAAGTTTAAGTTTAGAGAATGCCATAGACGTGGTGGAAATCTCTAAAACTCCTGCCAAGACTGCTAGCCACTGCCAGGTTGTTTTTCTCTCATTATAGTTTCTAATTGGTATCATAGTGCTTATACCACATTGCATGGCCACAGAAATCTTTACTGGAGAGACTTGGAGGAGTTATCTGTTACATAGAAGCCATTTAACTTTGATTATAAAATACATACTCTGTATAGAAACAGTATAAATTTCCTCAAATACACCAACTTTTGAAAAAGCAGCATACCAGTTTTCCCACACCCTTGCCAATAACAGTTGATACTATAAGTTTTCTTCCTCCGTTTTTATTTTTTAGTGCCAATCTGATGGGTGGAAAATATTTAATTTTTGTTTTAATTTATATTTCTCTGATAACCAGTGAGGAAGAGTATTTTTCCATGTCTTACATTTTCATTTGTTCATTAATGTACTTAAATCTATCTCTGTCTTCCATGGTGGCTTTTTCCCTGTAGATTTTTTGCTTAGTTTATCCCCATTTTGAGAACATATAAATATTTACCTATAAATATTTTTAAGTTGTTTTGGGCTTTCAGTTTTAACCTTTACTTTTTTTTTTTTTTTTTTTTTTTTTTTTTGCGGTACACGGGCCTCTCACTGTTGTGGCCTCTCCCGTTGCGGAGCACAGGCTCTGGGCACACAGGCTCAGCGGCCATGGCTCACGGGCCCAGCCGCTCCGCGGCATGTGGGATCTTCCCGGACCGGGGCACGAACCCGTGTCCCCTGCATCGGCAGGCGGACTCTGAACCAGTGTGCCACCAGGGAAGCCCTACTTTTTAATTTAAATAATTTTAGGTAGTTTGTGTTGTGAGGATCTTACATTTTTCTTCATTGCTAACAGTTTCACTAGAGTATTTATAGAAAATTATTTCACTGCTCATAGGTTTGAATTGACATCTTTATGGTTTATGAAATTGTTTAATAATTAGGCTGTTTCTAGGATTTCAGTTCAACCTGCTTTCTGGACTAGGATCACATTGTTTTTAATTATAGAGAATATTTATTTGTTTTATAAGACAAGCCCTTCTTTATGGCAGCACCTTACCCATTTCATCTGTCTCATTCCCCCCACCCCCGCCAGATAATGGTTTCTGCTACCAGTCTGTCTTTGTAAACCGAAGTGTGCCCTTTTAATCTTCTGTCAGGTGTTACAATAACACCAAAAGTGCTTTCATAGGTCGTCTCGTTTCCTCTTTATATAACCCAACAGATAAGTGAATCAGATTATTTGTTTATATATTATATATAGACAAAACGAATTTAGAGTGGATGAGTGACTTTTCCAAGGTGTCTCAGTAAGTGACGGTTATTCAAGTTATGAAAAATGATAGCTGATGGCCATATGCAAGATACACATGGATGCACTTCATTCAGATATGTGAAAAGAGCACTGGACTACAAGCGGGACACTTTGGATCTGATCTCAGCTCTTTTACTCACTTGCTCTGCTACTTGTTTCTTAACTGTGTCATTGCAAAGGACAACGCAGTGGTGGTGAGTATTCCTAGGACCCTATTGTGATCTCTAAATATGAGTCCCCACTGAAAGACACTAGGGATTCTTGGAGAAATGGCTAATGGTAGAATCCATGGGGGAGTAGGGGAGTAGAAAAGCAATTGTTTGAGGATTTGTATTTTTAGAAGTTCTCATTATCTGAATTTGTTTTTGTTTTAAATTTCTGAATGTACATATGGGTCCATTACTGATGTTTTCATGAAATAGGTGAGGTGAAGGGAAGGAATTTTTGTAGTATATCCAGTATGGGCATAATAGTAATTCGAGGATTAAAAAATATTTTTTATCATGTTAAAAAGAAATGCTTTATAACTAATGTTTTGAACTTTGATGAGTAATGAATATTTAATCTTTATCAGATGCCACCTTGGCTTCCAAAGATTAATTATGCTTATCATGTTAATAAACACAGTGTATTTTCTTTTGTTTGTGAAGAGTAAAGCTTGGTTTAAACTAGAAGGTTCGTTTTTGCCTTTCGTTATTCAGTGACTGCCAGTTACGGTGTTAAGTTCATTGGTGACCTCACTCTTTCTGGTTACAGTTTGTCACAAAGCAGTGGTATTACTTTTTCATTTAACTTTCTTTATTCTGAAGAATAATATACATTTTAAAAAGTACGTAAAACACACACACACACTTACATGCACAGTGTGAATAATACATGTAAAGTGATTGTCTCAAGGAATTGGAATACCGCTGGCATCCCAGAAATCATTTATGTATTCCTCCCCAACCGTCATTTCTTCCCTTCCTTCATTATTGTGACTTTTATTGTTCTTTGCTTTTCTTTACAACCTGTGTATATATATATATTTTTTTTTTTTTGCGGTAAGCGGGCCTCTCACTGTTGTGGCCTCTCCCGTTGCGGAGCACAGGCTCCGGACGCGCAGGCTCAGCGGCCATGGCTCAGGGGCCCAGCCGCTCCGCGGCATGTGGGATCTTCCCGGACCGGGGCACGAACCCGCGTCCCCTGCATCGGCAGGCGGACTCTCAACCACTGCGCCACCAGGGAAGCCCCTGTGTATATATTTTTAAAACGTATAGATTCGTTTTACGTATTTTTGCTTTACGTAAATAGAGTGATCATATTTATTCTTCTGTGGCTTCTTCTGTTCAACATCATGTTTGAGGCTTATCCTTGCGTAGCATTTGCACATTCGTTGTCCTTGCTCTTCTGTGTGTTTTTTCTTTAATTCAGAATTCCATGTTTTATTTTGAAAGTGTTCTGAAAAGGTATCTTCATTTTGTTCTAAGTTTTAAAAATACTTCAGGTGGAAATAAAAGTATTTCCTTTTGGCATAAAGTGAGTTTCGAGATAAGTTGTTACTTTGTTCTTGGCTCAACGTATTAAAAGTGTCCTGAAGAGATTGAAGAGATACCTTACATATGAAATGAAAATGCTACCTGAGAATAGAGGGAATCGCGGGATCTCACAGGCTCTAAACACTGCTGCTGTTTAGCATGGCCTTAGTTGTGAAGGCACTCGACTGCATCCTGTTTGTACTTTCGTGTTTTGAACAGTTATTACTATGATCTACATTAACTAGTCTCAAACTTTTTGGTTTTAGAAGCCCTTTTGTGCTCTTAATAATTTGTAAAGTCTCCAGAGCAATTTTTTTATGTGGGTTGTAATTCTCATATACATATGCAGGTACTTAACTGCCCCAGCTCTCCAATGTCTAGCTGTATCTAAAGACACATCTCCAACAGTATAAAGTTACATATACAGCTGACCCTTGAACAACACAGTTTTGAACTCGAGGACCCACTTACACACCGACAGTTTTCCGTAGTAACTACTACAGTACCACGTGGTCTGTGGTTTGAAGCCATGGATGCAGAGGAACCTCATGTGGAGGGCTGACTGTAATTATACTCAGATTAAGCCCCGTGTTGTTCACAGGTCATGTACACAAGGTTATTTGCAGTATTGTACTAGTTGCAAAGTATTGCAGACAATGTAATTGCTTATAGATAGGAGAGTGCTTGAATCCACTGTGGTGCATCCACGTTGGAGACTGGCAGCTCCAGAAAGGGATGAGGGAGATCTCTAACGAACTGATGTGGAGTGATTTCCAGGACATCTTGTCAAGCCGGGGCGGGGGGTACACAAAAGACTCTCTGTAGTATGCTGCTCATTATGAGAGAGCACACATATATCTGATCCTTTTTGCCAAAGAAAACAGGAACAATAAGCTAGAAACGAAAGAGACCAGTTATCTAAGGGAGTGGTTGGGAGGGGATTAGTAGAAAGAAGGGGAAGGGCATGGGGGTGGTAGGTTTGAGGAGAAAGTGACACTTCTCTTTATCCTTCCCAAAAACTAGATAAAACCAGTCAAGGTGTGAGGTTGGGGGAACCCCAGAAGGAGTACAAACCCTAACAGATGAAATCCAGTTTTATAAATGAGTAACATAACTGCCCTCAAAGGGGTGGGGAAGAAGGGAACGGACCTAAGGAGCTTTGGAAGCCATTTTCTTGAATACTGTGAAGCTAAAGACAGAAGAACTGTACATAAATGTTGTAATAATAAAGAAATATATTGTAGGTAATGAAGGCTGAGTTTTTTCATTATTCAAGAAAGAATAATGAAAAAGCACCTGGGGTGCTAGACTGGAATCAGAAATACTAGTAAGAGCTCATGGTGTTCAATTTATATGCAGACAGGGAGGTATAGAGATGCTGATGTGTGTCTGCAAAATGCATAACCTCATTCCCATCGTGAGAAAATACCAGACAAATCCGAATTCTGGGACTTTTTACAAAATAACTGAGCAGTATATTTAAAAATGTCAAGAATTTGAAAGACAGGGAAAGACAGACTGAACACTGTTTTAGATGGATTGGAGGACACTTAGAAGAAATGTCAACTAAATGAAATGTGGGATCCTGGGTTAAATCCTGGAACAGATAGATAAAGGGAAAGACTGATGAAATTAGAATAAGATCTTTTTTTTTTCTTTTTTTAATGCGGTACGCAGGCCTCTCACTGTTGTGGCCTCTCCCGTTGTGGAGCAGAGGCTCAGTGGCCATGGCTCACGGGCCCAGCCGCTCCGCGGCATGTGGGATCTTCCCGGACCGGGGCACGAACCCGTGTCCCCTGCATCGGCAGGCGGACTCTCAACCACTGCGCCACCAGGGAAGCCCAGAATAAGATCTTTAGTTTGGTTAATAATATTGTGCCAATGTGAATTTCCTAGTTTTGATCATTGTGCTGTGGTTATGTAAGCTCTTTACAGGAGGCTAGGTGAGGGGTGTATGGGAACTGTACTATTTTTGCAGCTTTTCTGTATGTCTGTAAATAGTTCAGAATTGAAATTTTATTTAAAATAGTCATTGACTCTGTATTTCCTCAGCACTTATAATCACCCACTTCACTTTCCCATCTCCTTTAAACAAGTGAGTTATGAATTTCAGAAACATCTCACCACCAAACGTAATGATACAGGATAGGTATCTTGGGCTTTTTTCATATACCATCTCTAAATTTGCAATGCAGATATTACTGCGTTCTCCTTATTGTTTGACATCCTAAAGCCATCATTTAATTTAGAATTAGTTTAGCAAGTTGACTATTCCAAAGATTTGACCCAAATCTTAAAGCCATGATGATATCGATAATAGACTGTTATTATTAGAGTCGACATGTCTTGACAAGTCTCTGTCCCTCCAAGATGCTAGGTTTAATTTTGCACATTTTCTTTAGACATACTTGATGTCTTGCATTTATTCAATGTAAATTTATTGAGTACTCTCTTAGTGTAGAACTCTGTTGCTAAGCTTTGGTTATGCAGTTACGAAAAGACGTGTCCCCTCTGCCCTCTGCAGCATAGTGTCCCAGGGAGGGGAGTGTAACGACAAGACTAAGTGAACGTGTGAGTAGAAATTGTGGTAAAAGTGCTGTAAGGAAATAAAGTGGGCACGCGAAAGGTAGTGGGGGAGGGAAAGACGGTGGGCAGCAAATTGAGGTAGAGCCATCAGAGATGTCCCTTCTGAGGGTATGACATTAAGGTGAGGTCTTAAAAAGCAAAGCAGAGAAAACAGTGTTTAAAGTGGAGGGAATCCCTAAGGTAGGAAAAACCTTACCTTAGGTTGTTCGGGGACCAGAGTGTGGTGAGTGAGGTAGAACACAGGCACCCGTGTGCGTTAGTAACGCTGGACCTTGTAGGCCATATATGAAGCTTAAATTTTATAAGTAGCGAAACACCTTAAGTAAAGATGGACAGGATTTGATTTGCATTTTGAGAGTACTGTGTTTTTTTTGCAGTATTTGGACAACGGATTAGAATGGGATAAGAGAGGTTATGAAGAAAGTGTATGTCAGTAAATATGTCTTGCACACCTGCTTTGTGTAAATAGTGATGATGAACAACGTCCCTCCTCCAAAGGAGCTCAGATCATAGTAGGAGGCCCTGTAGTAATAATGAAGATGAGAGGTGATGATAGAGGTTTTCGGAGGCTCAGAAGAGAGAAGAGAGGGTGGATTTGAGATTTGTTACATTCAGAACAGGCAAGAATTTCTCCTGGGTTGAAATGTGGGCACTAAAGGAGAGGAAGGAAGGGGGATGGCTCCTGGGTTTCCTGGCACACGGGGAACAAGGTGTGTGGCGATGCTCAGCGATGAGATGGGCAAACCCTGAGGGTGAGGTCAACAGGTTTCCAGGGAAAG
>NW_006797390.1:7762703-7786818 GCF_000442215.2 Lipotes vexillifer
GTCCGTTTTCAACATGTGACTGTGTCTGAGAGATATCCTAATGGAGATGTCAAGCCAGCAGTTGGAAGCACAGATTTGAAGTTTAGAGAAGTCTGGTGTAGTTAAATTAATTCTGGAGACTTGAGCTTAAAAATCATATTTTAATCCATAAGAATCAGATACCGTCTAGAGATAAAATATTGACAGAAGAAAATGTAGTTAGAGCTGAACCCTTAGGATCCTCACTGTTTAGAGCTGGGACAGACTAGGAGAGGGTGGTGCTCGAAAGGAAGCTAAAATGAAGAGGCCAGTTGAAGCGGGAGAGAAAAAGAGTATAGCATCACTGAAGGCAGGAGAGGATTGTTAATGCTGCTGAGAGGCGGAGAAAGAGGACAGCATCCGTGTGTGGTCTGATCCAGTGTATCCAGGATGGTCAAGAGAGAAAGTACCCAGCGATCCCCCTGGTCTGGGGAAAGGGGTGCCTTACATTCTGCCCTGTTGACCTTGGGCATAGTAGATGATCCCACATCAATCCAGATACTTACTTTGCCAGTATTTGTCACACGCTCACCAAAATTCACTGCCCCTTGCAAGATCTTTGGAATATCTTAGGTATATGTGTGACTGTTCTAAGACGTGGTTTCTGCCATGGACCTTGCACACTAACATTTAAAGTATTTTACAATTCCAGTTGATGTTCACAAATAAAGGACATGAGTGATAAAAGCAATGAGGCACAGATTGGTGACAGGCCTTTCCTACTATCATGTTTTTCCTACTATCATGTTTTTCGATTATAATGCCTCTTCTGTTGACAGTCTGCGTCGAATTTTGCCAGGCTTTCTGTTTCCACTACTCAAGAACTTAGCTCTGTATTAGTTACATTTAGATCTGAGTTGTTTCATTCACATTTTCTGTAAGCCATGTTTCACTGCAATTGGCTACATCAGATTTCAGAGTAATCTGTGGTTATCCTCAGTAAACATTTATTGAGTGCCCATTGTGGAATTGTCATTCCACTGAGTGCTGTGAGGATATAGAGATAAATAAGAATTTTATTTCCGTGAACATTAGATATGCTTATTAAAACATTTTTTGTGTGCTGGATATGTGAAAAGATGTGCTGTAGTGGAATTCATAAGTAATTGCTGTGTGAAGAGCTGGAATTAGGTAAATCCCAGCAACAAGAGCCTCCCAAATAAGCATTATATGGAAGCATAATCTTAGCTGATTTGACTGATGGTCATTTTGGGATTAGAAAAGCTTTGTACTGAAAGCCTACCCATCTTTTAAGGTTCAGATCAAATGTTCCCTCCCTTGTAAAGCCTGCCTAAATCCTTGCAGTGCGAATTAATCACACTCTGTGTTGCAGTTCCATTACAGCTTGTTTCTGCTTTGATTTCAAGGCTTATTTTCTTACCTTGTATTATATGCTGTTAGTTGGTATGTTGTTTCCCCGTATATTTGAGTTTGGGAACCCTGTCTTGGTACTTTGCCCATTGTTGGTTCTCTATAAAATTGTTCATTGATTTCAGTTGCATCAATAGATGTCAAGACCTCTCATTCACAAGCATCTTAGCCTGCCCTTGGGAGCTTCCCGTCAACCGAATCCTCTAAGTATTTCTAGCCTCATTTTTAGGTGAGATACTCACTAGCACAGCTACTCTATTCTCTACAACCTGATAGTGTTGGTTCCTTGAATATCGTTTATTGGTTTTTCTAGCTTACGCTCTTCTACTCATGCAGTCTTCTTCCTGTGGATGTCCAGCTTCACTGCCTGAAGATTCTGGCTTAAAATTAACTTTTGTTGATGCACTAACTCTACCCTGTTCTTGTTATTGTCTTTATCTGTTGTTCCTCAGCCTGTATGTTTAATTATATTTTATTGTTTTATATTTTTCAATACATTGTTTTAGAATTGTTCCTGTGTGATTTAATCATTTTTCTCCACCCCCGCCCCCCGACTAATTTATATCTGCCTTAGGTTAAGGGCTACTTTTAAAATTTCTTTTTAGCCTTTCTTAATCTTTTACAGAGGCAGCTGTTCATTAATTACAGCTACAATTATTGTTATAATAAAAATTTAGTTACAAATTTAAAAAATTTTGTATAATGATATTATATTTAACACCCTAATATTCTTTAAAATTTCACAGGTTACCCTCTAAGGGCCTCGCATATTTTAACAAAGGAAATGCCATCTTCCCTTGGTTCAGGATGTTTACCTTTCATATTTTTATTCTTTCAGCAGTGACACTTTGTCTTTTGACAGAACTGCAGGTTCTAATACGGCAAGGCAGACTGAACTGGGGGTAGTGGCTCATATCAGTAGTGGTTTGGTGCTTTGTTTTTATTTATGACAAAGATAAGTATCTGAATTTAACCTTGAGAGAGAGGACTGTCAGGGAGATTAATGGGACTGCTGAAAGAACATTGTGAGCCAGCTCTCCTGAGACCAATGACTATTAAGAATAAAGTTCAAAGAAAGTGAAAACAATAGAAATAGAGATAGGGGAATGCAGCTTTACATGTATTTAGGCATATTCTCCTCTTAAATGCAGAATCAGTGAAACATTTGTGTTTTTCTTTACAGTTGTATTTTATTTGCTCTACCTACAAAAATTTGTTTTGTTCCGTTTTGGTAAGAGATTTTTTTTTTTTTTTTTTTTTTTTTGAAATGAAGACCACTTATCCTTGCTTTTTCCATTGACCACGGGGATAATGGTTTAAGATAACCTTTTAAAAAATTGATTATCTGACATCCTTCCAGAAATAGTATGTGATGTGTCACACGCAAGATACCTCTGATGTATTAATGTTCTTCTTGTTTTTGTAAAAATAAATTTTGGTTTCTTCTTAACAGACCTTCTTGACATATTTAAAGATTTAATTCTATATCCTTTGTTCCCTTTGGATTAGTTTTTTCCTTAGGGCTTTTTCTATCTAGAATATGAGCATAAGTGGGTTTTTATGGAGTTCTCAACAAATATTAAATGGAGTTAGGGATTATATAGGAAAAGTGTACATACAAATCAGCATCTGTTTTTACAACCCTGTGGATAGTTGCTGAAATTAACTTGAAAATTGTGTTTTCCTGCAGGTAAAGCACCTACTCATATTGTTGGCACATGTGCAAATTTTTTAAAGCTTTTAGCTCAAACTGTGCCACTTCTTACCATTTAGGGAAAAAGCAAAACAAGTCTCAAGATGACTTTAAGAAATTCTGCCATGTTTGAAATGTCCTCAGTAGACATGTTTTCCTCTGGACAAAATTCAGTTCCATTTGATAGCCAATGAAATTTACTGAAAGAATGTTTATTGATAGTATGATTGTGTAGCCTACTAAGCTATTTCCTGCAGTTAAGTTTAGCCCTCTTCTGTGGGAACTTTTAATCACATCATTTGAGCTTATTTCAGGAATGCTCCCCATAAATCAGTAAGTGGTTAAAGTTACATTTGTCATGAAATTTCTCACAAGTACTAGGGTCTCACTTCAGTGAAACATATGGTTTAATCCTTTCCTTTGTGTTATTGTGGAAACAACTCCTTTGCATTTGGAAAGTGGAATCTCCAAAGAGATTCCTTTTATTTTTAAGAGAGAACAGAAACAGGTGTATATATAGCACCTTTGCCAAGACCGCAAAGGCAAGAGACAGCCTCTTATGGACCACATCAATTGTTTATTGTATTAAGTAAAAGACTATCTTTGGGGTTTTGGGGGAAGGCTTTGAAAATTTGTGCTTGTTCTTTTTAATAAGCATTAGTGATCAGAGGAGACGTGCCCTACGATTAGGTAAACCCCATGTCCTTGCCCGAACTTCTGTTACCAGCTACCAGAATTTTCAAGATGAGAACCTGGCCAATCTATGTGGGATATTTGTACTCGGTGCTCCATAAAAGTTATTTATATAAAGCATCATTTTATATGTATATGTTTCCATTTCCTTAATGAAATGCATCTGCTTTTGTTTTGACTTTGATTTTTAACAATTTGAACTGTGGGAGATATTTGAGGGACTTTAAAGAGAACAGGGGGAGAAAATATCTTTACATTTGAACCCAAAGCATTTCCTTAAACCAAAAAGTGGTTGGTGTGTAACCAAATTCTGTCTCTGTGTTAGGCTAGCTTTCTTTTCTTAAAGTTGACTTCATCAATGCATCTGGCTTCAACTCCCCGCCCTCCCCACTAAGCATCTGAGCAGTTGGTAATTGAATTCTGACCTGTTGAATGATTTTAATGCAATCTTCCGCATGTGTATTTATGTTTGGGGGATGGGGAGGAGGTATAGCAGTGGGGTTGAGGGTGATGGAGAAGGAAGCGTGGTCTCTTCACAGTAAGGAGAATGGATAGCAGTTAACATTAATATCTTTCAGAGCATGTTAAACTCTCTGGTAAGTGGTGTTTACCCCAGAGGAAGTGGCTCTTAATGTTAAGCTGAGGGAATGACCTCCACTGGCAGGGCCAGGGCAGGGGGATGAGTGGACGTGGGGGGCTGTTCCCTCAGATATTCATGAAATCTGCAGTGACCTTCCTTCTGCTGCTGAGAAAAGCTTAGTGAGATCTGTCCGTATCAAGTGATTTCTTTTTATGTTACTGTACAGTGAGCCTTTTTTTTTTTCTTTTAATTTTGAGGGAGCTGTTTGAAGAGAACAAAACATTAATTTCTGATTGCTGTTGTTCCTTGTTTCCTCTTGCCTTTGCTTTCCTTAGTGAACATCTGATCTGAAGGCAAGGCAGTGGGGAGTGGAGTCTTACAGCTGGTTTATAGCTGATGTTGACAGAGCTGATGTCAAGAAGTAAAGTTCAGAGGAGTGTTTTAGGGGAGTGGGATTATGGGATTTGCTAAAGGGTCCGGTCCAGTCGTCTTCTTCAGTTGCCTGAGTGAAGTTACAGCTGTCACAGCTTTTGCCCTAATCTCGTTTGAGTATAGGAGGCTTCTGGTTTAAAGATATGAGAAATTCTTTGGTAGCTTCCCCTTTCCTCTCGTTCTCCCTCTACCATGCCCCCAGAACTAGTCACAAAAACCACCTGCGTTGAACCCTTTCCTCTGTGAATGAAGTGGTCTCATTGGACCCCAGCTAATAAGTAGAGTTGGCGTAAAGATTAGACTTAATTATCATCAAAATCCATGAGGGATCAGGAGTTTATAGAGGGCTTTACTCAGCGGGAGCCAGCGAGACTCTGAATATTTCATTCTCATATTTTCTTAAAAAACTGGCTTAATTCCCCCAAAATGTGGAGGCTAAACATATTAATAAACCTCGATTGTATAGCTCTCTGAACATTGACCCAGTAATTTTTTTTCAGTTGAACTTTGATCGACTGGCATATTGTTGTGTATTCTTAGGACTGAACTGTCATTGAATTAAGTTGGATTACTCTAATGTTTACCATAATCACAAGAAAACATCTCTCCCTAGAACTCAATCCAGTTGCAGACTTTCTTCTAAATAATTCCTGACAGAATGCATATTTTGTTGATCTCATATCCAATGATACTCTGATCCATAACCCAATTTTGTGATGTCTTCTGGATGTCTGCCTTTTACATTTTAGGTATGTTTGGATTTCATTTTAATTTGGTATTTGGGTTCCACTTTAATATAATCTCATAACAAAAGCTGTGTCTTTGTAGTAAAGGCTCTCTTATCCTAACAGTTATTTTTCTCTCAGAAGCAGTTCTGTTAATCACTGTTTTCATTCTTCATTGCTTCGTTGATAATCCAGTTTTCTTGTACTGGAGCTATATCCTCGGGTACTATGAAAACCATCTTCCGAGATGGCCGCAGAGCATCCTTACCTCTTGGTATTTGTGGCCTTGTGTAGTCTTGTGGCAGGGTTAGTCTTTGTGCACAGGAGAAAGTGTCAGATGTGATGACATGTGACTTCTGAAGCTGGGACACAAGAGACATGGATGCCCTGCCTTGCTCTCCAGGGTCACCTGCTCTGAGGAATGCCAGGTGCCATGTGGAGAGGAGCAGAGGCCCCTTGCCAGTGGTCATCACCAACTCGCCAACCATGTAAGAGGAAGCAGAGGACTGAATCCTGGCAGACATCTCAGCTGTCCCCCAGTGAGAGAACCTGGAACCAGACTGTTAGGTTAAGCTGCTCTTGAGTTTCTGACCCACAGAAACTGTGTGAGACAAAAAATGTTCACTGTTCTTTTAAGCTGCTAAGTATTGAGGTAACTTGTTAAATTGATACAATAAATAGCTAACATAGACACTCTATATCCTAGGTACTAAAGTGATCTGCCACATGCCTGAATTTTTCTTTTTCCTTTCAATTCACAGTTTGGTTTTCTCTGTTGATAGAACAAAGTGCTGTTTGAATTTCTTTTACTCATGTTATCACTGCAGTAATTTTCAGTCACTTGTTAGAGCTTTTGACAGTGTCTTCCGTAAGGATTCTCACCTAGTACCTCATATTTATGTGCTAACAGGCTATGAACTAAGAGAAGAGTTACGAATTTATGTAAAACATGGTGTGTTGTATAGCCTTTTATAGATGCATTTCGTATGTAAAAACTTGAGCAGTGTCCAGTAGAAATACAACGTGAGCACACGTATAATTTTGCATTTTCTAATAGCGTCACAAAAAAAACCTAAAAGGAAACAGATGACTTTAATTTTAATAATGTACTTTACTTAATCCAGTATATCCAAAATATTACCATTTCAGTATATAATCAATGTGAAGATTATGAATGAAATAATTTACATTCCTTTTTGGGGGAGGCAGTAAGTCTTTAGAATTTATAGCACATCTTAGTTTGGACACATTGTAAGTGCTCATTAGCTACATGTGGCTAGTGGCTGTGTTGCATTGGACAAGACAAATGAGAAGTTATGACTTTATTCCAGGCTAGCTGCAAATCAATAATGCGTATGAACAACAGGAATGAAGTTCTCGAACTTAACTTTAATCTCTATTTGCATTTAGTTCCAGTAAGTCATCTTTCTGCTTTCTGGATGCCTCAGAGCCTTCGAGCCTATGGAGCGTCCCAGGGATAGAAGGGATTAGGGATCTCGGAGCTTCTGTGTAGATTTCTCCAGGATTACAGACTTGAGTGGTGCGGCTGCCTCATGATTTATGTTGAAGATGGGTGAATGTGGACGTTTTGAAAGAGAAAGTCTAGTTAAGACTGTAAAGCACATTCAGGGCCTTAGGCTGTACTTGGTACAATCACTCTCAGAGCCACCAAGGAGTACTTTCTGGGGGCTCAGCCTTCTCGAGCCTGGGCCTGAGAGTGTACCGAGTCTGTTGTGTTTCACAGTTTCTGAAGTCCACCACTTTACCAAGTGACATTTTATTGCGTCACACATATTCAGAGAAGCTGGTGGTCACTGTCACTTCTGCTCACAGTTAGGGCAGTGAACAGATGAGAGACTTTTCTCTTCAAACCAAAACACAGTGTTAAGTATAGTATAGATGAGCAGTTTTATCACCAGAATTCTGTGTCAAACTCTATCACCGAAATCTACTCACTACGATTTTTATAGGTGTGTGTGTGTGTGTGTGTGTGTTTGTGTGTGTGTGTGTGTGTGTGTGTGTGTATGAAACCATTTGCACAGAAAAGGGGATGGGGGACAGTTTTGAAAGCTCTTGGCTTGGTGCCTCAGACCTCGGCTGTTGAGATGTTTAAGCTTTAGATATCTTCAGAATCTTTGGGTTAATAGCAGAACTTATGGCAACATGATCATTCCTTTAAAAAATGTTATTATTTGGAGTATCCCACAGTTACCTAAAGGCTGGAAAGGAATTTATCATCATCATTTTGACCCACTCATGGAAATTATTGGCATGAAGAAATTCACAGGACTTTTTAAAATTTTTATTTTATTAAAGTCTAGTTGTGTCAATTTCTGCTGTACAATGTTGTGTCAATTTCTGCCATACAACAGTGACTCAGTTATACATGTACATTCTTTTTCATATTCTTTTCCATTATGGTTTATCAGAGGACATTGAATATAGTTCCCTGTGCTGTACAGTAGGAGCTTATTATTTATCCATTCTGTGTATAATAGTTTGCATCTGCTCATCCCAAACTCCCCATCCCTCCGTCTCCCGTCCCCCCACCCCCTTGGCAACCACAAGTTTGTTCTCTGTGTCTTCACAGGACTTTTGAAGAGAAAACTGAAGAGTACAGTGGCTTAAAATTCATTCGTGTTGTTTTCTTAATCTTTTATTCCTTTTTGCCGTTAGCACTGAGTTGTGACACATTTGTCCGGTCAGCTCTTCTCTTCCCATGATAAATAGTTAATATGTTTAGAGTATCAGTATCTGAAATAGTCACCACACTTATAACTATTTCCAAAAATTCTCTATATTCTTATTAATTTACTTGGCAGTGTGTGCTATTCTCTTAACATCTTTAATTTCATTTTGATTTTTTTCAGAACAATATACATTTATATTGTATACAAAGCAAGGCAGTACTGTACGGCTCATCTGCCTCGTTCTTGTCTAACCTTGATTCCTGCCCCTCCGAGATGACCACTTTCACCTCTTTGGGTTGTTTCTTCTGTTGTTTACTTCCACTTTTTTATCGTTATTTGATTATTTTTCTCATTTGGACATTAGTTATGTATTGACTTCTTATCCTGAGTGATGAGGAATTGGCTTTTTTACACAAGTCACCCCACACTCTTCCCTCTCTGTCTTTCCAATATAGTTATATCAAGTTTTGCATTATTGTGACCAAGGCACGTAGTGTATTATGACTTCATTTCCTTTATTGGACTTGTAGTTTTTCCTGGTGGTGGTAATTGGTTGGTTTCTTTGTTTTATTAGTTATTTGTATACATGTCACCAGTTTACTCCCAAATTCCTTTCTCCAACCATGACATTCCTCCCAATATTGTTACTGTTGTAAAATACATCATCTCTTATTAATTAACCTCAGGTAATCTCTACATGCACTTTTTTCTTGGAAACATCTTTCCTGGAGTTTCTGTCCTCTACTCCAAACTTGCTTATTCTCCAGGCTTGTTGTCACCTCCACAGTTCCCTTCACCATGCATTTGAGGCAGAGCACAGACCTGGTAGCTCTCTGAGTGTCTGTGATGTGGGGTAAAGTTTTTCAGACTTTGCATTCCACCCTCATATTAGATTGATAGTTTGGATGTAGAATTCTATATCAGAAGTCATCTTTCCCTCGGAGTTTTAAAGGCATCGCCTCAATTGTCTTCTAGTTTTCTGTGTTGCCATTAAAAATTCCATTGCCTTCCATTTTTTATTCTTTGTGGGTGATCATTTTTTGCCCTTTCTAAACTCTTTAAGATCTTTTCTCTAGTATTCTAAACGTTACAAAAAAGTACCCATATTATAATCTCAGTGCAGAAAAATGTATTTAACCTTGAAGAAACAGTGAGGACAAGAAAGAATAATTATAAATATGACCTAGCAGTGTGGTTAGGGCTCCAATATTTGTAGAACTAAAAGGTTCTATTTATTTCTGGCATTGGCTCAATATTTTATTAAATGAAATAGATCCAAGGTTTTGTTCAGTACAAAGGAAACTTCCTTGGTTTGCCTTAGCAGATATCTGTTAAGATTCCAAAAACAAAACTAGAGCCAGATTTTATTCACTATATGGTTTCAGTAGTTGGACTTTGTTAAAGATGGTGGGGGGTATTTGATTTGCTATCTTCATTTTTCTCGTTATTGCCCTGGTTTAATATGATTTCCTTAGAGCAGATGGTCCCATACCTAGTTTTATACTGAGATGTAACATGACTTACAGTATCTCATAAAAATGATTCAACCGTCTCCTCCTTTTCTTTTTATTTGTGGTTTCACTTGGCTTCTGTTTTTCGTTTTTGTCATGGAGAAAGATTTTGCACCAGGCTTTGCCATTAGGTCCAGAAAACTTTTAAATAAATGACCTTGCACACACAGCTCATCTGGTAGACTCTGGTTTTAACAATGGTTTCAGGGAAACTTTCAGTATGACAAATTACTAATTACCCTCGCTCTAAAAAAAAGTTTTATTGATAAAGCCTCAAAGCTGTTTTTTGGCCCATGCAGAAGAGCAAGTAAACCTGTTTGCTTGAAATTGGGTTCCTGGGAAGTTATTTGGAATAACCCTCATTTTAGGTTAGGTTACCAGAAGCCTCTCAGGAGATCTCCAGAAGACAGTTTAAGGGTGAAGGATGCAATAGGCTGGACATAAACATAATACTGAGCTATTCACAGCTAATTGATAACGGGAAACATTTGTGTTTCTGTTTGCTTACAGGAATCTGTAATTCAGAAGCCCGTGTTACTACAGATGTAGTCATTCATTAGAGGATTTGACAGGACTGCACCGATCATTGCATCCATTCCTTTCCACTTAATCCTTCTGTTCCATTTCATTTTCTTTGAATCAAGAGAAACTATGTTGGACTTTGTTTTCAAGGGAGTCATTCCTTGTCTGTCTCTGCTTGGCCTCAATGTAGAAACCCTTATTGTACTCCGCTGTTACTGGCAAGCAAACTGGAAGCATTTAGATTTCAACAAAGAGCATTTTTTGATGTAGCTAAACTGCCCTGCATAAAACAGAACCTTACTTAGGGACTAAATCAGAGTATTTTATAACATTATCTCCGAGAAGAATGAAAACTTAAAAAAAAAAAAATGAACATACATCATCAAAATGTGAATATTCTTTTTCCTAAATCTTTTTTTTTTAATTGAGAAAGATGGGAGACAGCAAAAGATATAACAACTTTTTATTAGGAAGGATGTTAAATAATAGATGCCATTCCATCAAAGTTGGGAGAAAAATCTGACTTACCTTTGAGAGATTTCAGTTCTAGATTTCTGAAGACAGAGTTGTCAAAAAAAGACTTTCTTGTACTTTGTACTTATGAAAACTGAACTACAATAAGATCAAATAAGAGCTGCATAGATAAAAGACAAAATCCTTTGGTATCTTTTGCTGATATGAGTGTTCAGCAAGTTGGAGAATGAATGGACAAATCTTGTTCTTAGTTTCATCTATCAATAAAAGGCGGCACTTTATTCTTAGTCTTCTGGTTCTATTTAAAGAAGAAATGCTTAGAATAATCTGATGAATCCAGTTCTTCATACTACTTGAAAACTGTTTCATTTATTCTTCTTATTTTAAGATCGTCTATCTTACATGATTTTAAAGTCCTGTAGGATTTTGTTTGTCTTTCTGGTAGAAATCCATATTTACCTCCCCAAAAGTTACTTCTTAGACTCGTGTAGAATATTAGGCCTAGTGGGTTTTGGCTGTCTAACCAAATTACTCATCCTTAGCCAGACCAGTTACTTATCACCAGTTATTTTTAGTTTTCTTATATGAGATTGAGAGAAAACTTTACTCTCTTGAATTCATTAGGAGAAATCTCCTTTTGCATTTCTTTTTTAAAAAATGAATTTGCCAACAATTGTCTATATGTAGCATATAGTCTGACTGATCATGCTGTTTACTTAACTTTTTCATCTGGGCTTAACTTTGCAGGGAGAGAATGTTTAGCTATTGAGTCTTGCGACTTAGGCTTCATCAAAGCTGGCTATAAGCCCAGTTTAGAGAGTTGTTCAGAAACAGCTTTGCATTTTTAAATAATCAAGCCCCTGCTTCCTATCTGCCTAACACAAACAGTTTTCTTCTGTGTGTTATGGAGGAAGAGTCCGTCACAGGTTTCTCTTGCTTAACTAACTTGACCCTTTGCTCTTCATAATACACTTCAGCCTCTTTACGTCTTTCTTCCCCAGTTTTACTCTTTCCTTTGTGTCCATATCTTTTTGGCCTAGATGTACTTCTGAAGGGAAGAACATTTTATAAGCACATAACCCTTTCTTGATAAATGGGCTCTCCTTGAGTTAATTAGCCTCCTTCACCTGGTCTTCCGTCGTTTTCCAGGACAGTCTCCGTAAGAAGGATGACAGGATTGAAGAGCTGGAGGAAGCACTAAGAGAAAGTGTGCAGATAACTGCAGAGCGAGAGATGGTGCTGGCACAGGAGGAGTCAGCCAGGACCAGTGCTGAAAAACAGGTCTGCGATTTTTTACAGTTATGGCAGTGCTGCTGGTTAAAGGAGGGTGAAGCCCAGCCAGTGTGGCTTAGGTGAACAGTACATAATGTATGTTTGCAGGGTTTCAAAGCACTTCACCGAGTGTAAGTATTTAGAGTTAAATAAGAATTAAAACATAGCCATATTAAGAACTGATTCATGTTAATGCAGTCGTCTGTGCGTTACATATTTGGGGCTGACTTGTATATATTGATGTTGTATATGCTGACACATCTGATGAGATGAAATTTAACTTGCCTGTCTGTCACCAGACTGAGCACAACCCTGCTTTTAAATTGAATGGGAAAACACAAACACTTCTGAGTCAAAGATGTTGATTTAAATAGCAAAACGTGTATTTATTTTATAGCCTCTCTTGTTCACAAGAGCCGTTAAAGTTATAACAAGTTGAGGTTGGTAACAGGTATGAAGGACATGGATGTCATGACACCTGGGAGTCCCAGATCAGCATCTCAACCCGGAGGTGACTTGTTAAAGAATTCTGCTGTTTCTCTTTGTTTGCTATGTTTTTATATGTCTTTTTAGATTCTCTACCCTTGCTTTAAACTTTTTATTAGGAAGAATAACTAAAGGTGGGAGGTCTGAATGGAAGAAATAGTTTTAACAAGTGAAGGCTCTAATCTCAGTTCCCATTATAAGAGTGTCTTTTTTCCAGTGTTGTTTCCATCTCTTTGTTGGAGAAACGTAAGTGCCAAACTATTGGTAAAAAGTGTTCAGTGAGAGGGTGACATGAGTCTTTTGGGAGCCCTTTGATCAGACCACCAGAGCTCTTGTGAGCTAGGGTAGCTGCATAGCAAAGAAGAAGGGTACCTTTCAAAGCAGACGTGTCATGGTGTGTGTACTACCAGGGAGTCCCCTCATAACTTAGATACGAGGATCTGGTTTCTTTAGTGTCAAGTGTAGAAAGACAAACTGACGTTTATTAGCAAAGCTGAAGGAAAATTGATCTTTCCAGAATGAGTTTCTTTCAGTGCCCTATTCTTAGATAAATGTCTCGGTACACTTTCTGTTTGAATATTTATTAATGTACAGTTAAACAGAGCTTGGGTAGTGGAGAGCCTCAGAGAAGGGGTAGTGTCAACCATTGTTGCAGGGTAAGGAGGGATTTTTTTTGTATCTTGATTTTATCTTTTTTACATTCTTCCCTCTATTTTCAAAATGTTCCCCATTTTGTCTTTCTGTAAAGATTTTTTTCTGCTTTGGGATCATTGTTTAGTGACAAGTCTTACATACCAGAGATCATGTAGAAATTTTGGCAATTAATAATAAATCATGTCATGGTATATAGACTGCTGTTACATGTTCTTTTTTAAGCTATTGTGTGAACTGTTTATAATTTGCTTTCTGGGGCAGATTGATTGATATTATAGGCTTTTTTTTTTTTTTTTTTTTTTGGTACGGTACGTGGGCCTCTTGCTGCTGTGGCCTCTCCTGTTGCGGAGCACAGGCTCCGGACGCGCAGGCCCAGCGGCCATGGCTCACGGGCCCAGCCGCTCCGCGGCACGTGGGATCTTCCCGGACTGGGGCACGAAGCCGTGTCCCCTGCATCGGCAGGTGGACTCTCAACCACTGCGCCACCAGGGAAGCCCAATAGGCTATTTTTATTTTATTTATTTTTCTTGTACTTACTTTTTTTCTTTTTTCACACACACACACACACACACACACACACACACACTGTATTTTTTTTTTTACAAGAGATAAATAGACTGACACCAAGCATTGTAAATGGGTGACCACAACAAAAGCAACAAAGATTGCAATTACCAAACACGAAACACACTCATGCTATGTAGTAATATTGACATTCAGTCCAGGAATCCTCCACTGTAACAGCTCCTTTACTTTGCAGAGAAAATTGATTTGTATATTTTTTGCCTCTGAGTCCTTGAGGGATTTTTTTTTTAATTCAAACAGAAAGTCACAAAAATTATAATCATCCTCATCAGTTCACTCAGTCCCATGTAATTAATTTTTTTCATCTTGATCTTTTGTTAGCACTTTTATGAGTTCATCAGTTTTCCATTAGAGTTCTGAAAATGCTTATTCATTCAGTTCAGCAGTATAGTCAGTTACCAGAAACCTGTACTTGTCAGAGTCTTTTCCATGAATTCCCTGAAGATGAAACCCTTTTATAGGAACATATTTGCAAAAGCATCAGAGTACACCCAGAACTGTCTGTAAATGACAAACGACTAAAAAATGACCACGGTTAAAGATTTGATGAAAGTTCATAATAACGCAATTGACAAGGAAATTTAGTTATTTCTGAGCTATACATTTTAAAGTAATAACTAGACTTTATGACTTATAACATTATACCAGAACATATAAGATTTTTAGGAATTTCATGTAATGTTTGAAACATTTATATTAACATATTTCCATACAAATAACCCAAAGAAAGTTTAGTATTAGTTGTTTTGTTTGTTTGCTTGCTTTTTATACTGCAGGTTCTTATTAGTCATCAGTTTTATACACATCAGTGTATACATGTCAATCCCAGTTGCCCGATTCAGCACACCACCATCCCCACCACCCCGCTGCTTTCCCCCCTTGGTGTACATACATTTGTTCTCTACATCTGTGTCTCAACTTCTGCCCTGAAAACCGGTTCATCTGTACCATGTTCCACATACATGCGTTAATATACGATATTTGTTTTCCTCTTTTTGACTTACTGCACTCTGTATGACAGTCTCTAGATCCGTCCACGTCTCAACAAATGACTCAATTTCGTTCCTTTTTATGGCTGAGTAATATTCCATTGTATATATGTACCACATCTTCTTTATCCATTCGTCTGTAGATGGGCATTTAGGTTGCTTCCATGACCTGGTTATTGTAAATAGTGCTGCAGTGAACATTGCGGTGCATGTGTCTTTTTGAATTATGCTTTTCTCAGGGTATATGCCCAGTAGTGGGATTGATGGATCATATGGTAATTCTATTTTTAGTTTTTTAAGGACCCTCCATACTGTTCTCCATAGTGGCTGGATCATTTTACATTCCCACCAACAGTGCAAGAGGGTTCCCTTTTCTCCGCACCCTCTCCAGCATTTGTTGTTAGTAGATTTTCTGATGATGCCCATTCTAACTGGTGTGAGGTGATACCTCATTGTAGTTTTGATTTGCATTTCTCTAATAATTAGTGATGTTGAGCAGCTTTTCATGTGCTTCTTGGCCATCTGTATGTCTTCTTTGGAGAAATGTCTATTTAGGTCTTCTGCCCCTTTTTGGGTTGGGTTGTTTGTTTTTTTGATATTGAGCTGCATGAGCTGCTTGTATATTTTGGAGATTAGTCCTTTGTCAGTTGCTTCATTTGCAAATATCTTCTCCCATTCTGAGGGTTGTCTTTTCGTCCTGTTTATGGTCTCCTTTGCTGTGCAAAAGCTTCTAAGTTTCATTAGGTCCCACTTATTTATTTTTGTTTTTATTTCCATTTCTCTAGGAGGTGGGTCAAAAAGGATCTTGCTGTGATTTATGTCACAGAGTGTTCTGCCTCTGTTTTCCTCTAAGAGTTTTATAGTGTCTGGCCTTACATTTAGGTCTTTAATCCATTTTGAGTTTATTTTTGTGTATGGTGTTAGGGAGTGTTCTAATTTCATTCTCTTACATAGAGCTGTACAGTTTTCCCAGCACCACTTATTGAAGAGACTGTCTTTTCTCCACTGTATATTCTGGCCTCCTTCATCAAAGATAAGGTGACCATATGTGCATGGGCTTTCTATCCTGTTCCGTTGATCTACATTTCTGTTTTTGTGCCAGTACCGTACTGTCTTGATTACTGTAGCTTTGTAGCATAGTCTGAAGTCAGGGAGCCTTTTTCCTCCAGCTCCATTTTTCTTTCTCAAGATTGCTTTGGCTATTCGGGGTCTTTTGTGTTTCCATACAAATTGTGAAATTTTTTTGTTCTAGTTCTGTGAAAAATGCCATTGGTAGTTTGATAGGGATTGCACTGAATCTGTAGATTGCTTTGGGTAGTATAGTCATTTTCACAATGTTGATTCTTCCAGTCCAAGAACATGGTATATCTATCTCTCCATCTGTTTGTATCACCTTTAATTTCTTTCATCAGTGTCTTATAGTTTTCTGCATACAGGTCTTTTGTCTCCTTAGGTAGGTTTATTCCTAGGTTTTTGTTTTGTTTTGTTGTTCTTTTGTGTTTTGCAGTATGCGGGCCTCTCACTGTTGTGGCCTCTCCCGTTGCGGAGCACAGGCTCCGGACGCGCAGGCTCAGCGGCCATGGCTCACGGGCCCAGCCGCTCCGCGGCATGTGGGATGTGGGATCTTCCCAGACCGGGGCTCGAACCCGTGTCCCCTGCATCG
Organism: Lipotes vexillifer; assembly: GCF_000442215.2. Classification (NCBI taxonomy): domain Eukaryota; kingdom Metazoa; phylum Chordata; class Mammalia; order Artiodactyla; family Lipotidae; genus Lipotes; species Lipotes vexillifer. Next base: position 7,779,062 of record NW_006797390.1, read on the forward strand.
GCAGGCGGACTCTCAACCACTGCGCCACCAGGGAAGCCCTTATTCCTAGGTGTTTTATTCTTTTTGTTGCAATGGTAAATGGGAGTGTTTCCTTAATTTCTCTTTCAGATTTTTCATTATTAGTGTATAGGAATACAACAGATATCTGTGCATTAATTTTGTATCCTGCTACTTTACCAAATTCATTGATTAGCTCTAGCAGTTTTCTCATAGTATCTTTAGGATTCTCTATGTATAGTATCATGTTATCTGCAAACAGTGACAGTTTTACTTCTTCTTTTCTGATTTGGATTCCTTTTCTTTTTCTTCTCTGACTGCTGTGGCTAAAACTTCCAAAACTATGTTGAGCAATAGTGGTGAGAGTGGGCAACCTTGTCTTGTTCCTGATCTTAGTGGAAATGGTTTCAGGTTTCCACCATGGAGAACGATGCTGGCTGTGGGTTTGTCATATATGGCCTTTATTACGTTGAGGTAAATTCCCTCGATGCCTACCAACTCTTTAACTTATGATGCCAAAAAATCATATATCAAGTTAAGATCCTAGTTGTATAAACTCTTTAAGAGGTAGACAGACACAGTCATTGTGGAAGACTCCTGGTCTAGGGGAGGGCGGGCAGATGAGGCTACGGACCTCGTATGCTGGCAGTGGAGGTGGAGACGAGTGGGCGGGTTTAGAACGGCAACAGAGCTGAAAGGTTTGATAAATCGCAGGTATGGGAAAGGGTGAAAAACAAGCAAAAGTGATCCTCCGATTTCGGACAGGGCGCCCGAGAGGTGGTGGTTCCATTTTCCGAGATGAGGATGCCCTAGCAAGAAACTTGTTCAGGATAAGTACTAAGAAATTGTGCTGAAGAATGTTAGCTGTATTAGTAGTTGAAGTAGAATTGCTACCACGTCAGGTTTGTACTTTCAGCCCAGTTCTCTCTTCTGAGATCCAAACTAAGTCTAATTCATATCTACCTTGTATTTTTACTCCAGTATTTCATTGAAATCTCAACCTGAAACCATCCAAATTCAGGACTCTTTATTTCTCACCCTCAAACCAGTTTTTCCCCCAGGCTTTTTCATCTCATCTGAGAAAACACTCTTAACCTACAACGCTGAAATTAGCATCCTCAGTGTTAGGAGAATCAAGTCCAAGAAAGGCAGAAGTGATATGTTAGGTACAGAGATTTTATACTGTGACTCTGTAGTTCAGAAGGCCACTGCAGAACTTTAGGGAAACTATAGTACCTGGTGGCTGGAAAAGTGGGTTCTCAAGTTGGAAGCCTTGGTTGGAATTATGATTCCATCACTTACAAATTGTGATCTTGGGCGAGTTATTTCTGTGTCAGTTCTTGAGCTGTCAGAGAAACTTGGTACTGGTATACAGTGCTGTAAAGGTGCTGGCATAATGTGGTGTATCTGCCGCATGAAGAGAGGTTGTTGTACGTGTAAAGAGAGAAGTAGTCAGTCAACATTAGCTACTACTGACGCTTCTCTTGTTACCACCACTGCCCTCAATAGCTCCAAGGGGAGGACTGGTCCAACCTGGCTAGGCCCCAGAGAAACTTACTATCTGTAGATCCTACCTGGTTAATTCGGTACCAGTGATGACATGCTTATTGTTAAAAGTTCCCGGTTACATATATATGAAGTTTTAACTCCTGTGAATTGAGGAAGTCCTTGTCCTCTCCCCTTGCTTGGCCTAGAATTTGTAGTATCTACATCAGCTGAGGATGCCACAGCCAGCTAACAGGTTGCTCAGGTGGGCATGGTTTTGGTCATTGGGTTGTTCATTCTCTGAGAGTGTGTCTTAGGTCAGTGCAGGATCGTAGTCTGTCCATTATTTTCCAGTTTCCTTTTAGGTTTTCCTCATGAAGATAGTTTGGGTAGCTTTAGTAAAGGACTAGAAATGTGTACTGTGAAATCCTATCCTAATGCTAAATATTTTTCGGTTTTACAAAGTCATGTATTCTGTGGGTTTCTTTAGGAAGGAGAAAGGGAAAGAAAAGAATACTTTTTTAGCACTATCTGAAGCAAAATATGGATTTTAGAACATTATGCTTATACCTTATTCCTAGAAATAAGAAGATACAAAATATTTAGGATTTAAAAAATTTGTGTTTGATCCTCATAACCTTAAATTACAATTGGAAATATCTGTTTGAATTTTCATGACTTTGTTTTCCCCTTAAACACATAGATGCACACACACGCTTCCTGTGTACTGAAAGTACCTAGAAAACAGATTTTTTTTCAGTAGCAGTGTACACTCTTGGTGCTCACATGTGGTATCCAAATCCCATTCCCTACTGAAAGGATTTGAATTCTAAACAGAGGTTACTTTTTCACTTTTGACATAAATTCTGTGGATATACATTTTTCGTTACAAGTGCTTGATGGTTACTGAAGCCTCCGACGTCTTTATAGGAGCGCTATCCGGTAGAACCTGGAGACACTGGGTATGTCTTATAAGATGTGAGTAAGATCACAGCCCAGCCACATGTTCCAGTTGAATACCTCAACTGTGGGTAGAGCCCCGGCAGGACTGAGTTTTTATATTTATTTAATTAATCTGTCCAGTGGTCAGTGTACCAGACAGCTGGATTCTCTGATGTGTTAGATGGATGGATAAATACATAGACACACTTGTACTTAGCAGCTACTACTTAGTTTTTTTCTCCTGAGCCTGTCAGAGTTGTAGAAATGAAATATACAAGTACATGCACTTTTTTGCTTGTCCTTGGTCCTTTTTTCACTTTTGTTTTTGGGAAAACGTCCGTGGTCTACATGTTTGTCAAAAGTAATTTTTCCTTTTAAGAAGTAATGGGGAAATATGAGATATCATAATCATGTGTGTTTCCCCATATTCATATAACTAGACACTTAAATTTATAGCATGAGCATTGGAGTTAGTGTCAGAAAAAGGAGTAGAATAGTCATGCAAGGGAGAAGGAGATGTCTGTCCACCAGGAGTATGTGCCACCCCAGCATTGTTAAGAGTTTAATGGCCTCAGAGATATCACCTATTTCATTTATTCCATTGCTCATTTAATTAATTTTATTGAGAGGCTGCTATGTTCTAGAAGCTGTGACTATTTTTGTGAGCCAGACAAAATGGTCCCTTCTCCTAACGGCGTTTATATGTTAGGGAGATCGGTGATCACAGATTTAAACATATTCTTTAAAGTTGTGCCACCAACAAATAATAGTCCTGTATAGTGTTTCATGAAAGAGTATAACAAGAGGACCTTATTTCGAATGAATGGTCAGGGAAGGCATCACAAAGGCATTGATGCTTAAACTGAGACGTGGAAAAGTATACAGGACTTAGTGAGATTAAAAATGGCCAGAGGTTTACCTCCGGGGGAACCACGGTGTGTGGACACCTGATGGAAGAGCGAGACGCAATCAGAGAACCAAAGGAAAACCGGTTAGTGGAGAGGAGTGAGTAGAAGCGAGCTGGTGGCTGAGCGCGTAGGTAGGCGAGTGGGTAAATAAACAAGTGAGAACAGATGGTCTGACATGAAACTGGAGAGGTAGGAAGAAACCAGATTGCGGTTTAAATCGTTTCAAACAGAAGAGTGATGAAAATCCATTTTAGGTTTTGAGAGACTATTCTGGCAGTTATCTGAAGAATAAATAGAGAGAGAGCACGGGTAGGAGGGCCATACCTGTCAGGAAGATACTGAATGGTGCAAGGGCGTGGGAGGGTGTCGGCTGCTTGGAGGTGGGACGAGCAGGGTCTGCTGCTGGTCTGCGTGGGGAAGGTTAGGGAGGAGGATTGGGGGGGCCGATGCCCACCTTTTCCGCCATGACGGTGTAAGTGGAGGGTGGTGGTGTTTATTCAACTCTGCGGAAGCTGGAGGAGGGGGAGTTTAAGGTAGGGGTTCAGCTTTGTACATATTAAATTGGAGGTGCCCGTGTCCTGTTTCTCATGATGTCAAGTAGGCAGTTGGATATACACGTTTAGCTCAGAAGAGTGCTCTGAGCTCAGAATATAAAGTCGGGAGATGAGGTATGGCTGGCTTTTCTTTCTTCACTTGAGCTTTGTGTTTGCCATTCACAACATACAAGCCTCTTCAGTTAACCTCAAATGCACATAAACTGAGAGAGTACCTGTTTACTCTGTATATTTCTGCAAAGTAAGCTTTTGATGACTCCATAAATATGTGCCTGGCTTATTACCAGAAAATGTGGCACACAGGAAGTGTACATAGCATCTTTCTTTTAATACAACTACTGCTTGAGGTACTACCTTTACTGATTACCTGTTAACTGCCAGTCACCACGATAATGCTTTCTCAGTAGTCTTGTTTAATCATTTCAATAGTAAAATCTTGGATGTATTTAATATTTCTTGGATAGAAAAAGAGCATCAGTGCTCATTGGGTCCGTTTTCAGAAGGGCGAAGACTGGTTTGCATTTATGAAACTACATTTCCCTCTGTATGAAGCAGTGTCTTCATCTTTGCCCTTTTCTCTTTCTGCATAAATCCCACATCTCCTTCCATACAGCCCTCTCTGACCTTCCAAGTCTGAGTTACGTGTCTCCCCCATGTTTTGCAGCAGCATCCTGTACTGTTTGTTTTACTGTGTTGTTATGACTTATTTACTGTCACCGAAGAGACTCTCTGTCTTCTCTAGTAGAACGAAAGCTCCATGAGGGCCAGGCTGTGTCTTGTTTACTGTTGTATCTTTGATACCTACCGTCACGTCTGATACATAGTGGCAATCAATGAATATTTTTTGAGTGCATGAGTGAATGAATGAAATTTAATTCTGACCACCTGAGTGTCTATACCCCTAATAGCAGCAGCATCACTTTATTTACTAAACAATTTAAAGTTTCATGGTAAGTTTATGATTTTTACAGACGTTACCAAACATTTTTTTAAAATTAATACATGTTTTTATTCTTTGCTCAGCCTTTCCATGGGATTTAATGAAGCGCTTTGTCATCTGATCAGAAAAACTCAAAAGATTTCAGAATTGTAGATTTAAAGACTTAGAATAGATATCGTTATTTGAGCGTAATTTACCTTTTTTTTTTTGTTGCTTGAGTTTAAAGCATGGTAGCCAGAATGGAAAAGTAAAATTTAGGAATCACCATCGGGATTCCTGTGACCTATTCTTCAGTGGGAAATAGAGGACTTGTGTTTCCTGGGACGAACGTGCAGCATTAGCCACACTGAGGTTGGCCTGAGAGCCCCTGGGAGCTAAATGTCTTGTGTACATCTGGTCTTCTGCTCTGATAGCCATGTTCATAAAAACATGTGAAAGCTCAAAACGTTCTACATAACAGACATAAACTATGGTCAGATTAGTATGAAAATCTTTTTGTTCCTACCCTGTTTTCCTTCCAGTGGGATTAAAACTTCTGATCATCATTGGTAAATTTAACATTTGATTTTTCAAGATTGGTATCATCTCTCCCCACCTTAAAAATAGATTTGCAGTATTATTAAGATTGTTTCCTTTTATATAGTGCTATCATGGGCTATATTTATAGCTTATAGAAGTTTCTTAACACATGTTAAATTGTTTTTCTTTACTTATCCTTTTAAGTCTTAAACTGATTTCTGTGTCAGGAGCGGTGGGGATTTTTGACTTGAGTAGCCGAGCAGTCTAAAAGCATTACAAATGCAAACATTTGTCTCAGAACTGTAGAGAATCATTGTCTTATATAAGAAAGTCTAGCTGTAAGTTAGCAATGTAAACTGTGCTTTTAAAGCAGTTTACTGATTTCTGCAGAAGTCATCATTTTTCATCAGCGCAAAGATTGAAGATACTGTTGTTATGAAACATTTTATTGATAAACATATGGAAAGTACATTTTTAATATTCAAGGATCCGAGGAGATGTGACAGTTAACTTCACAGCCGTCATCTCTTTGCCATTGTGTAATCACTTGAGTATTTAAATCAGGCTCTGTCAAGAGGAACCTAGTAAGTTTCACTGTGGACTCTTGCTCTCATGTCAGTGAGTTTGAATCTCCTTTGTTATGGTGACTGGTTATGAAATCAGTCACTTGACAGACCCTGAAGTGAGACTGCTGGAAGTACGTCATGTCTGCCTTCACGGTGACAGCTGGCTACAAAACAAACCCCACCAGCGCCTTTCTGCAATTGACAAGGGACTTCAAAGGCCAACAGGGCTGCCACTTCAAAGAGAGTTCTGCCATCTCTGGCTTGTTGAAAGAAGTAGTTAAATGGCTGCACCCGGCCATAGCAGGAATTTCCGTGTTTAGACTTCTCCTCGTTTGATCTTAGGGAGATGTGTGAAGTGGGCTTCAAGCTAAAGGAATGATACAGTCTGCGGTAATGGCGACCCAATATTATTCTGCATTTCAGTCCACTTATTAATGGAAATTACCCAAATATGTTCAAATAACAGCATGTCTAAAAACTCAGATGTCTCAGACAGTGAATGTTCAAAAGAAGAGCTGAAACTGTGTGAATGTTGTAGCCACCTTCACAAGTGCAGAATAAGTCAGATGGTGAATCAAAATGAAACTCTCAGTGTTTGAAAAGCGCTCCTTCAGTTTCTGTTTGTAATTTTTACCCCGTTTAGTAAAATCAGGCTCTGAATGTTGATAGTAAGAATGAGAGACAACGAAAGCCTATCATCTCAAGGGCGATTTTCATGGTTTAAACTGACATTTCTCTGTTTTTAGTAACTCTGTACTTAAAAATTTAAACAACTTGGTACTATTCAAAATCTTATCCAGTTATGCTGGATACACTTTTGAATTAATTACTTCATCTTTGTATTAAACAAGCAAGCAGAAATCTCAGAGTTTTAATACAACTTTTAATAGAAGATCAGAATACTAAACAAGCATCTTCAAGAATAAGAAGGAAAAGGCAGCAACATGCATTCCTTCAGTTAGAATGGCATGACCTTTTCTTAATTACATGGTTTTCCTCTTATCCTATGTATTATAGAAGGATGAAGCTAAAAATCCTTAAAATTCTTTCACCCTGAACTTCTGTTTTCTTATTTCCTTCTTACATAAAATAAAAAAAGTTTGACTTGCCAGAAGCTTGGGCCAGTATAACTTCCTCTATAATTTTGCCAGATGGGGTCACTAGACAACAGCTTAAGAAAGTCTGAAAGAAAACTGAAGCCTCCAGGAAGTAACCACATGCAATGGTTATGACAAAAAAGCAAAGCAAAACAAAACAAAACCCCTGTATTCATCAGTAGTTCATAAAGTAGTTCTTAAAACAGTACACTTCTGGTTGTCTTTTTGGTTAGTTTCTTACTTTTGAAAACTTTTGAAAAAATAGGACATCATTATGTTATCCTGGAGCTTCAGGAAATATCTGTGTCTCTGAATTTCAGGTTGATTTTTTCTTTTTATTCAACAAAAGGACCACATCTGTGTTTTCAAAAGTTAAAATCAGATGAAAAAATTAACTGCAGTGGAGAAGAAATAAAACCTTGGCACACCCCAAAATGAACCACACAGTTGAGTGCGGGAGTCTGTAGATGCTGGTTTTCAAAGTAGGTGTGTTTTTATACTTGTGTCTAAACTGTGTAACCACTGCCACACTGGGAAGTGCATTTGGAATCTTTGTGGCAGATCTGTAACAGATGATGTTTATAGTTTGCTTGTAGTGGTTCTTGGGGTGTCTGGCCCTTATTCTGTTACCTCCTGCTGTGCAGTTTGAGAAACCAAGTTATTGATGATAGAGGCAGTCATCCAGGATACGGCTGAAGGTGAAATCGTGGGAGCCAGATGGCTTCCTGCTGGTCTTTATATGCAGGTTA
>NW_006797390.1:7786835-7828659 GCF_000442215.2 Lipotes vexillifer
CTGCTGATCTTTATATGCAGTTTATGTTCTCCTTGGCTGTGCCTTCCTGGATGTTTTCAGTGAAACATATTTTCCTAGAGAAATCTGCACAGCGGCACTTATCCTACACAGCAGATAGTTCTCGTGTGTGGCGTGGCCCGAGCTCTGCATTGGTGCTCCTGTGTCCCTTCCTCTGACCTCCCCCCTCTTTAGTGAATTAAGGAAGAGGTAGCGAGGGTGGATGTGAAGGGCTTCGAGCCAGCATCAAGTGACGTGGGTTCGGTCTCTTCTGTTTATTAACTGTGATGTAGGGCGAGTTTCATAGTCTTTCTAGGGCGGTGTACTCTCACCTGTGTGGAGTAACTTATTTCCCCACAAGGGTTTTGGTAGCCTCTAAAGGCGGTATACAAATGTTGAGCCTCACTTATTATGGCCAGACCAGAATAATCCTGTGTGTGTGTGTGTGTGTGTGTGTGTGTGTGTGTGTGTGTGTGTGTGTAGAGAGAGATACTTATGAGTTCTCTCTTGGTATCCTTGGGTTGCCAGACATTAAATCCCACACTTTTACTTTACTCCTTTGGCTAATAATATACTTTTGATAAGGTCAAATAACTGTCATTGGTCAATATTTTCTCTGTAACCATTTTTCAGGGGTTATATTGAAATATGTTTTCCCCACAAAATGTATCTCTAATTAATGAAATGTCACTTTTTTACTTCTAGGTAGCTATTTGATTTTTTTTTAGCAATGCAAATGAGCATTAACATTTCCAGTTAAAATGCCAGTAAGCTTTTGGTTTCATTGTTGAAAACTTCAGGGAACAGAGTCTGAAGCTGTTTTATTCAAAGTTTTCATTCGACCTTAGAGGAAGGGCTTGAGCCCTCAGTGCTCTCTTCCCTGTTGGCGACTTCATGCTGGTGAGAGGACTGCTGTTTTCTGTAATAAGGGTGAATTAAGGTTTTCTCCATGTGAAATAACCAAATACATAATTTTAACTATAAGGAAATTTCTTTCCAAAGCCTAGGCAACTTCTACAGCCCGCCTGTCGTGTACTGTGTCCTGTTACCTTGACTTCCCAGCAATGCAGAAACCGGTGCTTTTCAGGAGACAACTTACCAGAGCTCACAGTTCAAGGGCAAGTCTTGTCATTCCTCCTCTTTTTGTATTTCTTTTCCTGAGTGACCCAGATGCAGAAAAGTGCAAAGAAGATAGTTGTCCCATCTTCTTCGCTGGAGAAAGAAAGTGTGATGTTATTTAGATTATTTCTGTCCTTCTTTCTTTTAGGCATAGAATAGGAGCCGTGGAGTTTATGTGGACCTAGGAAATTATTAATTTTATATTTTACTTGATTCTGGTACAACCTGTTTGTTGCTAAGATAAGCAAATTATAGGAGACATTAATCAAGTAACAGTCTCTGGAAAAAATAGTTTTCAGTGCTTTATTCAGATTTTTACCTTTTAGTTTTGATGCTGTGTTACCAAGAAATCACCTAAGGAGAACTGGCAGTGAGATAAACATTGGCCCTTTCAAAGCCTCTTTCCACCCTCAGTCACTCAGATGATGAGAGTCCTACCAGTAGGGGGACATTTGCTTTGCTTTGAAAATGTGCACCCACATTTTATTGATGTCTGATATTTCAAGCTCCACTTTGGAGTGATGAGTGCTTATTACAGGATTTATCTACCCAAGCCCTCTGCGTTGGTTTAAAAAAATAAAAAGGAAAATTGAGATGGCTTGAAAAAGAAGCATTTCTTTCACATTGTTGTGTTTCCACTCTTTTAAAATTGGTCTTCACTTGAAGGTTTGTTATCAGAGCATAATGTTACTGGAAACTTAAAGGCAGCTGCCAGTGAAGGAATACAGCCAGTCAGTGTGAATTTAGCTCCCCTGCATGTCAGCCTTAACTGTGTGGGTACTTCTGAGCCACATGCATTGTTAAGCATTATTAAGTGTCCTAAGGGAATGTGAAGCATATTTTGAGGGACGGTAAAAACACTTTGTAAATTCTTCACCCATGGAGCACATTAATTATTAAAAGTGCCATTTGCTGATTTTATTTGGCATTGTCGAATATTGGAGAAATCCAACTATATATAAAAAGTCAAGAAATCTAGTGGCTCCCCAAGTTGAACTGTGGTTTCTGTGTTTTCTTCCTTCAGTACTGTTATCTGTGACTTCTACCCATGTTTGGGTTCTTTATAAAGTCCAGAATAAAAGATAGTAGTAGTGCCTGACAGTCCCTAAGTCTAACATTCTGCTGAATTCAGTGGTATCTGTTACCATTAGGTTTCCTCAAGAATCACTTATATCTTATTTTCAATAAACAGAATAGAGAGTTATAATCAACACTATCATATGTCATATGCATTCAAATGGGGTCTAAAAAAACCAAAATATTTAAATTCTTATTTTAGGGGCATCTGATTCATTTTGAAGTGCCCACTCTCTTCAGCGAACCTATTGGAGTTCATTTTGCTGTGGCTCTCATCCTGCATTTCAGCAGATGTTGCCCCCCACCCCCAAAAGCCCCTGAGCATCTGTGCTCTGCACCTTCGTCCCCATATTGTTCAGTGCTTTCTTGCCCTAACCCAGCTCTTCCACTCTTCTCATCCCTTTTACATTGCCTGCTAGGTCACCAGAATTCACAGATTCATCTATCTTCATTTATTCACTCATTCGACAAATACTCATTGAGTATCTGCTCTGTGCCTGGCCCTGGCACATACATTCTTATTTTACTTCTTGGACCACGTTCACCTTCTTTGTCCGAAGTGTAATCTGGCCTCTCCCCTGGAAACTCCCCACAGCCCTTCCTGGTGGTCAGTAAATGTTAATTCCGTCTTGCTTCCTGTTACCCTTCAGACCACTGGTCCATCACACCCATGTAAGAGCCTCTGCTTCCTCAGGGCTCATGCTGTTCAGCTGTAGTGTGAAGCTTTTCGCTGCAGACTTTTGCTGCCTCACCAGCTTCAGCATCTGTGTGGATAACCCACTTGTCTGTCCTCGCTGCTTCCTGGCCCTAGAGGTCGCCGCCTTTCTTCATTCCACATCTGGCATCCTAGACCTTGCTAACCCAGTCCACCTCCAGCCCACTCATTATAGCGTCCTCCTCTCAGATCACACTTTCCTGTCATTTCAACTTTCAGGTTTCCACTGCAACTATCTTTCTTGAGTTTCTTTGTCTCTTTTTGCTTTATACCAATCCACTGGCCCTGGCTTTGCATCCCTCTCTGTTCAGCTTAGATTCCTTGGCCCATTTTTTTAGTCATTCTGATTTTAACATTCTAAATCATCTCGCTCCTCTGTTTGGTCACATCCTTTGGTACCTCTGTTGCTCTGGGGAGAAAAGCCAAAAACGCCTCGTGTGGCCTGCACAGCCCTGCATCTGCCCGCTTCCTCCTTTCCTGCCACGTGTGCACCCTTCTTCCTCTTGCTCTCAGGGCTTGCGATACTTTCATCTTCTCTCGTAGGTATGTGCATTCCCACTTCAGGGTTTCTAAACTTGCTGGGCGCTGGAGCTGGAATGCTCTTTTCCTCCCCATCTGCTCCTTGACTTTCTTGGGGAAACTTTCTCTAGGCCCCCAAAACATAGATCAAAGCCTCCTGTTTCTTATTCTTTTTTTTTTTTTTTTTGCGGTTCGCGGGCCTCTCACTGCCGTGGCCTCTCCCGTTGCGGAGCACAGGCTCCGGACGCGCAGGCTCAGCGGCCACGGCTCACGGGACCAGCCGCTCCGCGGCATGTGGGGTCTTCCCAGACCGGGGCACAAACCCGTGTCCCCTGCATCGGCAGGCGGACTCTCAACCACTGCGCCACCAGGGAAGCCCTCGTGTTACTTATTCTCATGGCGTCTTGTTCTTCCTTACATAAAACTGTTCATGATTTATGATTATACATTTACAAATACTATTAGTTAGAGCACTAGGGAAGCACGTGTATTTCTATTAAAGCCCTGGTGGTATAATGCACAGTGCCTGGCACATGGAAGGAGTTAAGTACCTGGCAGGGTGGGGAGCGGATGGGAGAGAAGGGAGAGAAAGGAGGGACAGAAAGATGCAAAAGTGGGCACAGGCATACTCCCCAGAGGGATTCCTTAGATACAGTTGTGGGAGGCTGTTTTAGGACTTTTTTTTTTTTTGCGGTACGCGGGCCTCTCACTGTTGTGGCCTCTCCCGCTGCGGAGCAACAGGCTCTGGACGCGCAGGCTCAGCGGCCATGGCTCACGGGCCCAGCCGCTCCGCGGCACGTGGGATCCTCCCGGACCGGGGCACGAACCCGTGTCCCTGCATCGGCAGGCAGACTCTCAACCACTCGCTGCGCCACCAGGGAAGCCCTGTTTTAGGACTTTTTGAACACTGATACATTGTAGCAAAGCAGCATTAACTGTGAACAGCAGTGGAGTCTGACCGCCTGGTTGGAACCCTAGCTCTGCCTCCTCCGGCTGTATGACCTGGGGTAAGGCACTTAAACTCTCTGAACCTGCTTCCTCTTCTGTAAAACTGACGCTAACGATAATGCCACCTCATAGGATCCTTGTGAGGATGATGAGACAACGTATGTAAAAGGCTTAGCACATTCAGAGTATTCAAATAATGTAAATTGCTCTTATTATTATTAATAGCTATAGGTATTCCATATTCATAAAATACCGCACTATTGGTATATACCTGCTCAAAGAATTACCATGCTTTGACAAAGAGAACATATGGGGATAAAGAGAAGATTTCTAGTATAAATACTAGCATAAATCTCTTGGGAATTCTGTGAATTCAAATTCTCATTAGTAGTGGTTGTGAGGTACCTAAAGCAGTTTGTTAGGAGAAGGCAGGGGAATGTAGGTATGTAGGTATGTATGTAAGTTCTCCTTAATACTTCAAACATGCTTCTCAACTCAAGAGCTAGATAACTTTTTTTTTGGGGGGGGGCTTGTATAACAGAGTGGGTCTTAATCTAGAATTTCATTGAAATCAGGAAAACTAGGGGTCTTATCATATGAAAATCTGACTTACAGAATTACATTCATGTAAATGTAGTGTAAATTACATTTACATTAATGAACGCTTAACCTCTAGATCATCTTCTTTTTGTACCCCTCCTTTTTTCTTCTAATCATTTTTTTCTCCTTTGGAGACTTATGCCTCTTATCTTCCCAAGAAACTGTAACAAGACTTTCCATAAGCATCTTGGAAACTACAAAAAGTATTGTGCTCTCTGTTGTGGAGCAGAAGAAGGCGGGAAACTTGAAGACGCAGTCTCTGCCAGCACCTACCTGAAGCGCCCAGTTGCTTTGCTGTCTTAGGGAAAATGGGTCTGTGGTAAAGCCATGATTTGTTCCCTTCTTATTCTGAGTAAAAGTTTATTAGCTTGTGATTTAAGCAAACCATCTGGTCCTGCTGGCACTGCACACTGTCAGCCTTGAACTTTCTCCTTAATATTTTAGTGGAGGCAGTTAGGTTACATACTTGAATCCCAGCTCTGTTTTTTTTTTTAATGTCTTATAGCGTGTGCTTTCGAAAATCATACTGTGACCTGGAGCACATTTTAAAATTGTGGAGAATTTCTTCATTGTTCGGTGTGGTATGTATCTCTTCTTCTGCTCGGCTTTCATTACCTTCGTTTCTGTGTCTGTACCCAAAACTACACAGCAACTGCTGTGTGGTGGGCACAGAGCGGGGTGGGTGTCCGAGTGGAGACAGCTGAATGTGTTCTCTGGGACTGTGGGAAAGTAACAGAAAGTGAAGAATTTCCATCTGGCTTTGAAGCTGTTTCCCTGGCTTGGAACCAGAGCACAAATCAGGTGATTAGTTGGAAATCCTGGTTTATGGCACCATTCTTGCATTAAATGCTGGAGTGCTTTAAAGCTTATTTGGATGTATGTATGATCTGAGGTAGAAATACCTTGATACCTTGATCTGGCACTCAAATGGCTGGGAAAAGTAAGCAATCTTTAAGAAAATTATGTTTTACTAACAAGGAAATTCTGTAAGTTCAAGTTTGGAATGAAAGATAAAACGTATCTGTAACCATGGCAGAGTAGATGCTGGGAAAATAACTTCCACAGAAACAATTGAAGATGGCTGATAAAATATGCATTCATAAGTTGTCAAGAATGTAGAAAATTCTCAGGCCAGGGGATGAATAGAGAGGGACTTCAAAGATAAGTACTTGGTAAGCTGTTAAACTTGAACGTTGGTTTTTGTATCTTGGCAGGACAAAAGAAAATGTCCATGGCAGCCCAAGGTAGAGAGTCTAAGAGACAAACCTCCCCCCTTTTATAAAAAGGATCCATAACACCCAGAATTGGTCCTTTGAAAACACTAAGAAAACTGACTGGCCTTTGGTGAGACTAAAAGAGAAAGAGAAAGAAGGCACAGTGAGCAAGCAACTTTTGGAAAGATAAAGGGCTCCTAACTACAAGTCCTGCCAGTATTGAAAAGATACAAGGATATCTTTGCCAGTACATTTGAAGATTTAGACTAAATGAGCAAATGCCAAGGAAAATGAAACTTAGCAAAGCTAGCTAAATATGAAAAAGAAAACCTGAAAAAAAAAAGAAGAGTTGGTAATAAAATTTTTTCCCACAAATTTCAAGCCCAGAGAGTTATACTGGTGATTTTTAATAAACATACAAGGAACAAATCATTTCAATCTTATAGAAACAATTCCAGAAAAATAAAAAAGAGGGACATATTTTATAAGGCCAGCATAACTTCATATCAAAACTTGACAGAGTTAATACGGGAAAGTAAAAGTTTAGGCCTGTCTCAAGCACGAACATAAATACAAAAATTCCTAAACAAAATATTGCCAGTCCAAAATGAGTGTATGTGAAAAAGAAAGATATGCTTGAAGAAGTTAGGTTTATTCCAGGATTTTAATATTGGTTTCATTAGAAGACTAATTACTGTAGTCTACCACATTAAAATATGATAGGAGAAAAGTCATATAATCATCTCAAGAAATGCAGAAACTTTGCATTGATTTATAATTTAAAAAAATTCTTAACTAGCTAGTAGTAGATGGGAATTTCCTTAACCTGTCAAAGGACAGCTATTAAAAATTATACTACTTACTTATGGATAAAACTTTTAAAGTATTCTATTTATGATCAGGAATGAGACAGAGTGCATGCTGTCAACATCTTTGTAGACTTCCTGGGCTCTGCAGTAAGGCAAGTAAAAGAAATAAATACTGTAAGGATTGGGAGGTAAGAGAGAAAACTATCATTAAGATATGAATGGTTGTCTACATAGTAGAGAAAAAGTCCATAAAGACTGTTTAAGTAGACACTAGTTACAGTGTAAGTTTATAGAAATCAGTTGCATTTCTATAGCCTGCACCAAAATGAAAATTACATTTTTTAAAAAAGATAATATTTAATATAGCATTTTAAAAAGTATAAAGTTCCAAGGAATAAATATTATTAGAATGTTCAGGATCATTATGGGGAAAATTATAAATCTTTCCTGAAAGATATTAAAGTCCTAAATATATATCTCTTCCATATATCAACTGTTGTAGAACAGTGCCCGGACTATGCTAGACTCAGGAAATATTTTTTGCAGAAATTCAAAAATAGCTAAGATGCTCTTGAAAAGAGAACACCATTTCTCTTAGATGTCAAACCTTATAAAGCTATAATAATTAAAATAATGTGGTTTGGGTGTAGGAATAGGCAAACCAGTGGATCATAATAGAAAGCATAGAAACATACCCATGCTTACGGGGATACTGGATGGATGTCAAAGGTGAAGATAGAATGGATTTTTCAATAAATGGTTCTGAGACACTGATCAGTGTTATTGCTAAAAGTGAGACAGACCGTCATTATGTGATATATTATGATGGACACACCTTGCCTATGGAGTACTGTTGTCAGAAAGACCAAACAAACCCAAATCTCATGAAGCCTTTACCTATTACTTTCAGTTTACAAGAAACACGAGGACCAGAGGAACACCATAAATAGTATCATTAAAAAAAACCCCAGTTAACTGAACCCAAAATGTGGGTCGTTCTATAAGACAAGTGACTCATTTTCGCTAAGAAGTTAATGGCATGGGCACTTTAAAATGTAAAGAAATAGGGCAGTTGTCCAAGCACCTTTCAATCAAAAGAATATTCTTCCCTCATTGAGTTGCCTTGACACTCTTGTCAAAAATCAGTTCACCATAAAAGCTAGGGTTTATCTCCGGATTCTCAGGTCTTTTCCATCGGTCTCTTTGTCCATCCTTATGCCAGTACCATCCTGAAACTCTGTAGTATGTTTTGAAGTCAAGAAGTATGAGTCCTCTTCCCCCACCCCCACCCCCAGATTACTTATTTTAGCTGTCTTTCATTTCCATATGAGTGTTAGGATCAGCTTGTCAGTTTCTGGGAAAAAGAGAGCTTTTGTAGGGATTTTGTTGAAGCTGTCGATCAGTTTGGAGAGCATTGCCGTCTTAATATTACGTCTTTCAATCCATGAACGTGTTGTCTTTCTATTTATTTAAATCTTTAATTTCTTTTAGCAATCTTTTAGAGTTTTCAACCGAAACCTTGCTTTTTTTTTTTTGCTAAATTTATACCTAGGTGTTTCCTTCTTTTTTATGCTATGTTAAATGGAGTTGTCTTCTTACTTTCATTTTTGGAATGTTCATGGTCTATGTATCGATATACAGTTGATTTTTGTATATTGATCTTGTATCCTGTAACCTTTGTATACTTATTTGTTTACTTTATTAAAAATTTATTTATTGTAATTTATTTATTTTTGGCTGTGTTGGGTGTTCATTGCTGCATGTGGGCTTTCTGTAGTTGCAGTGAGTGGGGACTACTCTTTGTTGCAGTGCATGGCCATCTCATTGCAGTGGCTTTTCTTGTGGAGCATGAGCTCTAGGCATGTGGGCTTCAGTAATTGCAGCGCACGGGCTCAGTAGTTGTGGCTCACGGGCTCTAGAGCGCAGGCTCGGTAGTTGTGGTGCACGGGCTTAGTTGCTTCACGGCATGTGGGATCTTCCCGGACCAGGGCTCTAACCTGTGTCCCCTGCATTGACAGGCGGATTCTTAACCACTGTGCCACCAGGGAAGCCCCTATTTGTTTCCTCTTTAAAATGGATTCCTTAGGAGTATTATCTTTATAAGATTGTATCATCTTCAGCTAGAGAAAATTGTATGTCTTCCTTTCCAATATGGATGCCTTTAAATTTTTTGCAGCTTACTTTTTACTGGCTATCATCTCTACTACAATATTAGACAGAAGTGGTGAGAACAGACATCCTGGTCTTGTTCTTGGTCTTAGAGGGAAAGCATGCAGTCTTTCATCACTAAAAGTTTTTCATAGACGCCATTTATTGGCTTGAGGAAGTTCTCCTCTATTCCTAGTTTCTTGAATATTTTTATCATGAAAGGGTTTTGGAAATTGTCAAATGCTTTTTCTATATCTTTTGAAATGATCATGTGGTTTTTGTCATGTATTTTATTAATATGATTTATTACACTTATTTTATATGTTAAACCAACCTTGCATTCTTGGGATAAATCTCAATTTTTATATCTTGCTGGCTTTGATTTTATAGTATTTTTTGCATCTATAGTCATAAGGGGTATTCCTCTAAGCTTTCTTTTTTTCTTTCTTTGGCTGTGTTTTTTCTGGTTTTATCAGAGTTTCTGTGTCATGATCCTTATTTTCTCTTGTTTTTTTGGCACTACATGTGCAAAGTCCATCTTTTGTATATTTCTGCCTCCTAATCTGGAATCAATAATTTTTCCAAGGAGCCCATTCAGTTTAGTGAGAAACCGTAATCTTAGAGCTGTGGTCCTTAGTGCTGTTGACTGTCATTGCTTTTAACTCTGGAGTGGTGAGTACGTAGGTGTGTGTTTTGCTCTTAGATCCGGGTTATACTCCTGTGGTGGGCCCTTTTTTTATATGCATGAATAAACATAATTTTGGGTGAAATCAAGTCAGTAGATACCATTTTTTCAGTGTTCATAAACTGATAAAACTGAGTAGTGATTTATTTTGGAATATATACATCAGAGGTAAAAATAAAGAAATGCAAGGAAATAAGTACACAAATTAAGAATAGTGATTACTTATCACAGGAGAGTCAGAGGATACAGTTGGTTAATTGCACTTAACAAAAGCTACTGGGTCGTGAGTATGTAAGTGTGTGTTTTGCTCTTAGCTCTGGAGTATATACATGCACCTTTTAAAAGTGCATATGATATTTCAGGTGGATCATTTGTGAAATTTAAAGGTGGTTATGTGCAGTATAAAACATTGTTAAGTTATTTTTCCTATAATTTATAAGTTGTCTTTAAGTAATTTCTGACCTTTTGCCAAGTAGGCCAAAAGTACCTTCTTAGCATGGCTGTGAAGTCCTTCTGTTCGCAGTGCTGAGTCTATTGGATATCCATGTTGATAAAAATGAGTCTGACCATTATACCATATTAAAAAATCAATTGCATATATGTTATATATTTAAATGTGAATGTATAGTCCAATAAAGGATTTAGAAGAAAGAATAATATCCTCATGACCTTGAGGTTGACAAAACTGTCATATTCATTATACAAAAAGCTCTGAACATAAACATGTGTAAAGGAAAAATTTTGTTAAACGCCATTAAAATTTAAAACTTCTGTTTATCAAAAGTGCCTTCAGTAAATTTTGCTATTTTTGCACGGTGGAATATCATACAGTTATGAGAATTACAGAACTACAGTTTTACCCAGCAATGTAGATGAATCTCACAGATATAACACCAGTGGGGGGGGGGAAAAAATCTGTGCTTAAAATTATATACTATGTAATTCCATTTGTATAAAGTTAAAACGAATAGACAAAACTAATCTAGAGTGTTAGAATAATGGTTACTCTTAATCTAGAAAAGGGATATGGGGGGGTTGGGGTGATGGTAATGTTCTGGTTATTGGTCTGTGCTCTTTATATAGGTTTGTTCACTTAGAATTCTTCAGGTTGTACATTTATAATTTTTGTGTATTTTTCTGTATTTATGTTGTATTTCAATAAAAATTTACTAAAAAATTTAGATGCATAAGAGTATGTATAGAGTGGGCTTACCTTTGTATAGGAAAAAGAGGAATAGTTTATACATGCTTGCTTGTGTATGTATAAGATATCTCTTCAAGTTATGTAAGAAACTGATAACCATTGCTTGCCTGGAGCAGTGAAGGACAGGATGGGAGGAAGATGTTGTGAGATATGCTTAAGTTCATAAAAGATGGACACATCTCACTATTTATTAGACCTTCTATAAATGATGCTGTTGATGGCTGATTTTGTGTTATAAGAGTATACCTTGGGGCATAATTTAATCTAGTTTTTGCTAAGATTTTTTATGAATTAAACTGTTAATGTAGAATCATCCTTATTGACAGTCTTCAAAAAGGCAGGCAGTTATATGTTCTAAAGCTTGCTGATATGTGAATACATATCCAAAGATATCTGCATAATAAGAAAAAATCTCACAGTAACTGGGACTGTCAGGATGCTGTTTAGCTGAGAGCATTAACTTGATCACTTCTGAGAAGATACCCAAAGTAAAATAATTCAAGTGCCAAAAAAACTAAATGTAACTTTTTAACAGCTGTTACCAGTCCATCTACCTACACTCACCTCTACCTCTGGAAAGGATTATAACCAAGATTATTTCTTGTCAAGTAGCAAACTGACTGTAAACTCTTGTGATTGGTATACTTGGCTGTTTGATTTTCTGGTTGAGGTTGTTTTTAGGTAATAACAGATATTTTGGCAACATATTTTTGCCTCTGAATTAAGATGAACATGTTTATTTAAATCTGATTTTGGAACCACCCGGAGTAAGTGGAAATAACTGATAAAGTACAGAACCTGCTCTCTTAGTTTCTTGTGTTTTAGCATCCTGTCTTCTTTCTCTCATGTTTTTACAGGTCTTTTATTTTATTTAGTTGTTTTAAAATAAATTTATTTATTTATTTATTTATTTATATTTTTGTCTGTGTTGGGTCTTCATTGCTACACGTGGGCTTTCTCTAGTTGTGGTGAGTGGGGGCTACTCTTCGTTGCGGTGCGCGGGCTTCTCATTGCAGTGGCTTTTCTTGTTGTGGAGCACGAGCTCTAGGCGTGCGGGCTTCAGTAGTTGTGGCACGTGGGCTCAGTAGTTGTGGCTCACAGGCTCTAGAGCACAGGCTCAGTAGTTGTGGTGCACGGGCTTAGTTGCTCCATGGCATGTGGGATCTTCCCAGACCAGGGCGCGAACCTGTGTCCCCTGCATTGGCAGGCAGATTCTTAACCACTGCGCCACCAGGGAAGTCCTTTACAGGTCTTTTAAAAGTATTCTGTCTCTTCTCTGTCTGGTCATATATTTTTTTTCTTCCTGCCTTCCTCAAAAAATCTCTGCCTACCTAGCTTTGGAGCAGGAAATTGTCCGATTGAATTCTAGCTGTTTCTTTAACAAGAAATTCTTTGTAATGGTGTAAACAGAAGAATCTTAGTTTGAACGAATAAAAATGACTCATTTATGTTTATTCTGCATCTGGTATTAGTCAAGTTTATGGCTTTTATTTCCTAAAATCCTTCTAGAAATATTTATTATGATTTTGTTCCTTATATTTTTATCTGCATTATATTGTTATTTCCATGGAAGTTTCTGCACTGTTTCCAGATAAATTCCTTAGAAGGGATTGTTTCTGGCACAGTGTTACTTCTGATGCCCTTACATTTGTCAAAAAGAAAAGTGAGGGTTTTTTGGACCTGAACTGAGAAGAATTATAGTGGAGGGAAGGTGAGAGGTGTATTTCTTTAACTGCCATTTATGTCTGATCCTGTGAGAGTACAGAATTTTTGATGGGTGTGTCTTCAATTTTGTGGACCCAGGCGTTGCCCACTGCCCAGCTCCTCTGACTATACCTGACCCAGATGCTCAGTTTCTGTCTTTTCTGTATTGATCGTAGGTGGAGGAGTTACTGATGGCCATGGAGAAGGTAAAACAGGAGCTGGAGTCCATGAAGGCGAAGCTGTCCTGCACTCAGCAGTCACTGGCAGAGAAGGAAACTCATTTGACCAACCTTCGGGCCGAGAGAAGAAAACACTTAGAGGAAGTTCTGGAGATGAAGTAAGTTCTATACTATTATTCTTCAGGCATATGCTTAGTAGAAATACTTGTCCTCATCGCTTTCATCTTCTGGCCCTGTTTGTCATGCCTGACCCACTTAGCCTAATTTTAATGCTCACTTGTGTTTCTCACTCCTTAGAACAAATTTGGGACAAATCCTGGTCAAATAGAAACTTTTTTTGCCTCCCTGTCATTGAATTTTGAAGTCCTCTAGAGTATGTGTATCGGTATACAATTGTGTCTCTGAAATTCCTAAAACCTCCTGGAAAGTTCTGGCAAGTTGTTGAGCTTTCTGAGGAAGATAACCATTGCTCCTGAGGTCATACGATGGCTAGGCAATTTTTAAAAACGTTTTTTATTATAAACATTTCCAAAGGTACACAAAAGTAGAGAATAGTATAATGAACCTCCTTATACCCATCCCCCATATTTAACCATTAATATTTGCCACACTCTCCAGTCAGTTTTTACAAAATTGTCACTTTTTAGCAGAACTTTTCTTTACATCATTTTCCTACTTTCCAGGCATCTTGCAGCTTCCTTGAGATAGTCTGTTGTGAAGGCTGTATATATCTGCTCTGCATAATACACCTGCTTCTTTTTCTCCTCTGTGACTTTGAAAAGTTCTGGTTTCCTTCTCTTCAGAACAAGTATGTCTCTTTTTTAAGTCCCTTAGTACTTTCTCCATCACTCCAATCCCCACCCCTGTGTAATTGTCCTGCTCTCATTTTACTGAAACCAAGTCTATGCTGGGACCCCTCGGTTACCTTCATCACCTCAGCAGTTACCTGTGTTTTTGTCGTCTTCTCTTCTGACTCAGAGGAGATACTGTCTCTCCTTCGCCAAGCTCCCTTCTTATTTCTGTCACAGATTTAAGCTCTGGTTCCCTCCTCTGCAATCTGTCTCCATTGATTTTCTTTCACATAACCTTGGCTCACTTTCTGTTAGTTCCTTCTTCTCTGCAATAAATACGCACTCTCTCTGACCTAAAGTAAACCGTCTTTCTGAGCCCAGCCAGTGCTTGAAGCTAACATCACCTCTTCTTTTCTGCTACTTTGAACTATCAATAAACGTTGAATATGAGAATTACAAAGTAGCAGAGGATCTTGCCATGACACCTCAGCATGAATTTTCACGGGGCATGATTGTTTTGTTATCGTGACGGCAGCCCAGGAGTTGAGGAAACAAATGTCGGGGTGTCCCCTGTGCTTCTGGATTATTAGGACACAGTGGGAGGTTAAGAGAGCCTGATCTTTTAGAAGAGTATTACAGGTGATGTGCTCTCGGAAGTGACAGATACTGGAGCCAAAAATAGGTTGCTACGCAGGGAGAACGGGGAGAGTTTAGGGTGCTGGGTACCATGATGAGAAGGTTTGCTTCTTACGAGCAGTTTAGCAGAAGCAGTTTAAGACAAGGTTTTATCACTGATGATGAAGCACATGGAAGAGGGTGGATATACTACTCGGGAATGCAAGGAATCGATGTGATACTGCTAAGCACAAACAGGCCCTGCTGAAGCAACGCGATAGGAGTATTGTTTCGTTTTCTCTGTGTGCCAGTATCCTGATTTGACTTGTCAGATCTTTCCCACTCAGTTCAAGTGTCCACAGCAAAACAGTGGTGGATTTGTAAAGGAATTTTCCTTTCTTACTAGGACTTTGAAAAGATATGAAAGAATTTTTTAAAGAATGCTTGACTTTAAACCATTAAAAGGGAATTGCATGTGATTTTTTTGTTTTATTATTATTATTTTTGGAACCACAGTGCTAAACTTTCTTATGGACTTCCCTTGCCAACCCAGGTTAGAGATTACATTTCAGAAAAATACTGTGATTTGCAAAACTGTTTGTGGTAAGATCAAGCACTCACACACTAAGGCATGGGATAAGTAATTAAAGTATTCAGAGAATTTATAAGTGGTATAGAAATTTGATGAATAAACAGTAAATAAAAGTTCTAGAAATGAGGTGTTAAAACCTGGCTCTGACAGGTGACCTGTCTCTTAAATCACCTTCCTCATTTGCTCAGGAGATACTACTGCAGCATCATGCTGTTCTTAGATTTTCTGCAAGATTTTTGTCATGCAGATTTACTGACTTAAAGTTTTTAAAGCAGTCCTTGCTTTAATTTGCACTTAAATTTCTCCTTGTTGTTGCCTCTCATTTTCATATTTTAATAAAATGGTTGTTTAATACCTTTCTTTTAACAAATTAAGCACTTCAGGCCTAATCGTCTATCCAAACATGCTGTTGAGAGTGGTGGCTAATCCCAAACTCCTAACGTATCCCTCCTCCACGCTCTTTTCTCCTTTGGTAACCATAAGTTTGTTTTCTATGCCTGTGGGTCTATTTCTGTTTTGTATATAAGTTCATTTGTATCTTTTTTTTTTTTTTTTTTTTTTTTTTAGGTTCCACATATAAGTGATATCATGATATTTGTCTTTCTCTGTCCGGATTACTTCACTTAATATGATTATCTCTAGGTCCATGCATGTCGCTGCAAATGGCATTATTTCATTCCTTTTTATGGCTGAATAATACTCCAGTGTGTGTGTGTGTGTGTGTGTGTGTGTGTGTACACACATATATATGTATAAATATATAAAACACATTTTCTTTATCCATTCATCTATTGATGGGCATTTAGGTTGCTTCCATGTCTTGGCTATTGTAATAGAGCTGCAGTGAACACTGGGTTGCATGTATCTTTTTGAATTATGTTTTTCTCTGGATATACGCCCAGGAGTGGGATTGCTGGATCATATGGTAACTCTATTTTTAGTTTCTTAAGGAACCTCCATACTATTCTCCATAGTGGGTGCACCAATTTACATTCCCACCATCAGTGTAAGAAGGTTCCCTTTTCTCCATGCCCTCTCCAGCATTTATTGTTTGTAGATTTTTTTTGATGATGGCCATTCTTACTGATGTGAGGTGATATCTCATTGTTGTTTTCATTTGCATTTCTCTAATAATTAGCAATGTTGAGCATCTTTTCATGTGCCTTTTGGCCACCTGTATGTCTTCTTTGGAGAAATGTCTATGTAGATCTTCTGCCCATTTTTTGTTTTTTGATATTGAGCTGTATGAGCTGTTTGTATATTTTGGAGATCAGCTACAGCAATTTATTGTACAGTACAGGGAAATATAGCCATTATTTTGTAAAAATTTTAAACAGAGTGTAATGTATAAAAATATTGAATCATGGGCTTCCCTGGTGGCGGAGTGGTTGAGAGTCCGCCTGCCGATGCAGGGGACACGGGTTCGTGCCCTGGTCCGGGAAGATCCCACATGCCGCAGAGCGGCTGGGCCCGTGAGCCATGGCCACTGAGCCTGCGCGTCCGGAGCCTGTGCTCCGCAACGGGAGAGGGCACAATAGTGAGAGGCCCGCGTACCGCAAAAAAAAACAACCCAAAAACAAACAAAAATATTGTATCACTATGCTGTACACCGGAAACTAACATAATATTGTAAATCAACTCTAGTTTAATTTTTTAAAGTTTGGCATACAAATATTAAGTAATAATTCATAAAACCTCAATCAAAAGCTGTACAATTGGGCTCCCCTGGTGGCACAGTGGTTGGGAGTCCGCCTGCTGGTGCAGGAGGCACGGGTTCGTGCCCTGGTCTGGGAGGGTCCCACGTGCCGCGGAGTGGCTGGGCCCGTGGGCCACGGCCGCTGGGCCTGTGCATCCGGAGCCTGTGCTCCGCGGCGGGAGGGGCCACGGCAGTGAGAGGCCCGCGTACCACAGGGGGAAAAAAAAAAAAAGCTGTACAATTAACCTAAGCATAATTATACACAAAACACTATGAATGACAGATTGAGGGTTCTGTTACAGTAAACTTTTGTTTCCTTTTCACTGCATAGCTGACCAAGGGAATAGACTTTCTTCTGCTATGTTCTGGACTCCTCTCCATATGTTGAACAGTTTCTGCTAATCATCTGTCCTGGGTTGGGAGTGTCTCAGTTCTACAGCTTTGCTCAGAATTTGCTTCGTTCATTGTCAATTTGCAAGGAGTTCACTCCCCCCAGGTAGTTCTGCGTGATATCTGCATCTAATTACTTACGGCAAATAGTGAGAGCATACTTCCTGGAATGAAAGAGCCTGAATCTGGATTCTGACTCTGCCACTTATTAGCTCTGTGTCTTCAGCAAGTTATTTAGCCTTCTTGTGCTTCAGTCTCCTTATTTGTAAAATGGCAATAATGATTGTCCCTGCTTCATAGCATTTTCATGACAGTAGGATAAGAAATTGTTAATATATGGGATTGAGAGCAGTGCCTGGCATAGGAAGCCCTTAGTAGTGGGTATTGTTAGTTTGCTGTGTGTATTTACTGGCAACAATTTGCAGGAAAACAGAAGAGTATTTGAGCAAAATTTAAAAGAAGAAAGGTAATATCCTATCTGTGGCTGTTGGCAATGACAAAAAGATTCTTACTTCTGTAGTTACGGCAGGACCCACCATATTTTAAATGTTTTCATTGTTTTATTAATAATAACTGGACAAGTTAAAAGGACTTGTTTACTATAACCAGAGAACTTGAAATGTAGAAGAAATATGAAGGGAATGCAATGTGCACAAGAGCCTGAAACATGCACATGTGTGACTCTGAATCTGGAATAAGAAAAGTCTTCTTCCCTGAAGAAAGGATGGTTGTGGCCTATTTGTAGAGACAGTCCTTCAGCAAAGCACCAGCATAGTCTAGTTTTCTGGAATAATCCTGAACCAGTCAAACCAACAGGAATGTGTTACAGACAGACGGCCGTGAGTCTGGGGAGGTGTGGAACTGTTCACCTGGTAGCCTGCCAGTGTCTCAGAAGAAGCCGTCGAGTTGGTTGGCTTAGCCCTGGGGAGAAGGGACATTTTCATTGGCAGATCTCACGTTGGTTCTTCTCCTTATGCTGTGGTTTTGTTAATCACTGTTTTTTTACTTCACTTTTATGTTAACCTCTTTGACTAAGAAAGAAAGGATGAACGGCAGAGGGAGGAAAATAATAAAATAACAACCGTAATAAATTCTGAGTATCAGTTCAGGTCACGAGCTTCACTATCAGGATTTCTAGATGAGCTGATTCATTCTCCACTGCCCTGCATTCAAAGTCCTACTGCAGTCTCACCCTATGTTAGCATTATGAATACAGCTCAGAAGACTCACGTTTCATTTTGAGTAAACTTTTATCAGACTACGCATTTGACTATACTGAGAACTGGTTTGTTTCGGAAGGTGGTGGTGGAATCGCTCTTTTGTTTCTTTGAGAATCTAGAGCTGTGTGATAA
The DNA here is from genome assembly GCF_000442215.2 of Lipotes vexillifer. Taxonomy (NCBI): domain Eukaryota; kingdom Metazoa; phylum Chordata; class Mammalia; order Artiodactyla; family Lipotidae; genus Lipotes; species Lipotes vexillifer. Next base: position 7,805,190 of record NW_006797390.1, read on the forward strand.
ATAGCATCCCATTAATAAAGTTGCTAGAGAAGTCCAAAGCGCTGTGGGCCGCATTATATACTCGTGAGTTGACTTCTGGCTACAGAAAGATCTAACTTCCCACCCACGTAAAATGAATTTTCATATGTACCTAAGAAGAGTTCAGTAATATGATCTGAATTCTGGCATTTAAAAAAATACTTGCCTTTTAATTTGAGAGAAAAATGCAGTATGCTTGGAATTAAGGGAGCTGTAGAAAATGGTTACTGGGAAAAGTTCAGGCTATTTGGGGTTAGTATAGTTGTTGGGTGATCAGTCTGTTTTGCTTTGAATAACTAAAATGAGACTGTATTTTAAATTATTTTTTCTCCTAATATTCTGTAGAATTTCATTTTAAAATTTATTGTAGATTTGCTGACATTAAAAAATAAAATCCCACTTGGGGATCTATGACAGTCTTCCAAATTAACCACAAAATTGATAATAGTTGTGCAAATTATATGCTAGTAACAAATTGAAATGCCTCTTAAGATACGTAAGAACTAGAACATGTATACGTTTTGCAAAGCCACACTTATGTATACTTCCACCAAATGCCTTTGTTTGAGTCATTGGACTTATGACAAAGGACTTTTAGTGGAGTTGGAAGCATTTTTCACAGTGGCCTGAAATACTGAGCCTTAAATATTTTGTGGGAAATCACATAAATTCTTATGAAAATTTCCTACACTTGAGTTGAAAAAGAAAGCAAAGTATGCTGTATAGTATAGCAATAAATAACACTAGTGGGACTGGTCCTGATTAAAATTATAAAGAAAAGTTTCTAACTCTTGACTTGGGGACTTCCTTCCTAGCCTCGGTTAACTCTAATTCTGCCCCCTCTTTCTCTACCCTCACATCCAGCTCTCTCATGTGTCCTACTTCGCAGAATGTGTGGTATCAACTGTCACACATCTTTTCTCATCAGAACTAAGAGTTTAGGTGGGGCTCTGAGTTGTTAAGGACAGTGATGGGGATGGGTTAATTAAGTACAGTAATTACAGTATTTACAGTACAGTATTTGAGTTCCTTACCTCTCCCTGCTCCTAAATGGTGAACGTGACGCTCAGCTTCTCACAAGATGAGGCACGAGTATTTCAAATGTTTTTCTCAAATCGCTTTATTTTCTTGTGACCTGAATTAGAACCATTTACAAACAACCCTAATAGCCCTGGCCCGTTCCCCTCCCTTAATCCTAAATCCATTCTACCCTTTAGCCATTTAAGGCCAGATGTAAATTCCAAACAGAAAAAACCACTTTCCTGAAGAAATCATGCTTCCTAATCATTTTTTTCATTTAAAATGTCTTAAATGGCTGTGGTGATCTCTAAGTGAAGAGCTGAACTTTTCAGATAAAGGCCCCAAAGTCCCTCTCTTTTCCAGTTTCTATAATTCTGTCTTTCCCCCATCAGTATATGGTTTGTGTGCAAGAATGTCCTCACTTGTGCAGGGATGAAATTAAGAATATAGGTCATCCTCTTTTTCCTAAAGGAGAAAGGAGTGGGATTATTGTCCTACTTCTTACTTACCTTTTTATTTTTTTCTCTACTGGAGGTGTAGGATGAACCCTAGTCCCTTTGTTTGATACAGTTGAAATAGTTAAAGGGACAGCTATTCCAGGTAGGTAACCTAATGCCTTAAGCTAATTGCAATACTCATTTTAAGAAAATTTTTTACATAATATCCCATTATGAGAGGTTCTTTTTAGTTTGGGATTAAAAAAAAAAAATCTTTTCCTTTCAGGATCTTCATTCTCTGTGTCCCTCAGAGTACCATAAAGGTATTTACTCATTCTGTAAATGGATAAAACTTCCCTCAAGCTTTGTACGTAGAAATAGTAATCCATTTATTTAATCATAAGCTTTTCCTGGCTGAAGATTCTGAGTAAAAGAGTATTATAAGATGCTCTTTGTAGCAAAGAATGTGTTTACATTTTGAGCTAGTTATAAACCGGGGTAATAATACTTTGACCTACCTCATGAGGTTGTTGTGAGGATTAAATGAGATAATGTGATAAAAACACTTCGAAATTGGTCAAGCTGAATATTTGCAAAGCATGATACAACTGAAAGTTGTTAAGTTTGCGCTTAACTTTTCAGGTTGGCGGTTTTCTCATTCTGAAATGAAAGGGTTTCCTGCATCTCTAAGATTCCTGTCGTTTTAAAAATCATATGATTCTTTGACAAGGTGACCTTCTGACATCCTTGATTCTATAGTTGCAAATGCTCTGAATAAATCAGAGAAGTAATTTATACATAAACAGTATACTGAGCAGAAGTTGGGGGTCAGATGTCCATAATTCCTTGGCTGAGGACTAAGCCTCACGTTCACTGGATCAGACTACCCAAGGCCTACCAGAGATAAGCTGCTCTGGGGATGGAAGTGGAATTGTGATGCTAGAGTTAGAGCAGCAGTGCTGGGGAAGTTTCAGTTCCAGCCCAGTCACAGTGGCAAAAGTCTTGTTAAAACTTCAGGCATCTTGCTGAGATAACAGAAAGTCTGGGTTTTAGGAGTAGGGATCATGACCTACAATAAAGCTAACTATAGATGTAGTGTAACAAAACTGAAAGCCCCAAGGCAGTCTACAGGGACAGTAGAATTTGGAGGATGAGTCCCATCAAGATAGAGAGGTTTGGGAAATACCCTGAGCTTTCAACAGATCAGCCCAACAAGGGATAAATCCAAGCCTATACAAGGTCAAGGAAATCAGCTATTAACTGAATTATCTACTAGAATAAAAATCATTGCTTTTCAGAAGAAAATAACAGAATCCAGAGTCTTGGTAGTGTATCATCTACAGTATTCTATATTCAGTTAAAAAATATCGCCAGACATTCACATCGCCAGAAGAGTATACATGTAACCCATAGTGAACAAAAACATGCAGTAGAAAGCAAGTCAGAGAAGTCCTAGATATTGGAATTAACAGTGATTTTAAAGTCACTCCCATAAGTGTGCTTCAGAGTTTTAAAGAAAATGTAATGTTGATGATAGAACAGATAGAAAATCTCAGCTGAGAAAGGAAAACATTTTAAAAATGGAAATTTGAAAACTGAAATTTAAATGAAAAAATTCAATGGATGGTCTTAATGACAGATTAGAGCTTTCAAAAGAAAGAGTCCATAAATTTTAAAACAGATCAATAGAAATTATCCAGTGTGAACAACTGTGAGAAAAAGGGTTTTTACAAAATGAATAGAGCCTCCATGACATGTTGGACATTATCAAATGGGCTAATATACATGTAACTGGAATTCCAGAAGGGTAAAAGAGTGAGAAGGGAGTAGAAAAAAGTCTGTAAAAATAATGGCTGAAATATTTCTTTGATTTAAAATACATTGATTTATGAAGGTATATGGGAAATCTCTGTGCATCCCTCTCAATTTTTTTGTTAACCTAAAAGTGCTCTAAAAAATAGTCTTTTTAAAAAGTGTGTATATTTACAGATCCTAGAAACTTAGTGAAACCAAGCTGGATAAATACAAAGAAAACCACACCTATAAACATTGTAATATAATTGCTAGAAACAAAATATAAAGAGGAAAAACAGAGGCAGCAAGGGAAGAAAAAAACACAGTGTGTAAAGGGAAACTATGATAGCTGAGTTCTTATCCAGTACATTGGAGATCAGAATAAAATGCAACTTCTTTTGAAATACTGAAAGAAAATTTGTCAGCCTAGAATTCTAGGACCAAAAAACAAACAAGCAAACTCCAAAAACTAGGGTTAAATATAGACATTTTTCAGATAAATAAATACGAAAAGAATTCATCTCTAAGTGGAGGTATGTCTGCATGATGGCTGATTCACTTTGCTGTATAGCAGAAACTTACACGACATTGTAAATCAACTATACTCCAATTAAAAAATTAATTTAAAAAAATTAAAAAATTAAAAGAAAGAAAAATACAGTAAGCTACAGAGGTATATTGTACAGCACAGGATATATACCCAATATTTTATAATAACTATAAATGGAGCATAACCTTTAAAAATTGTGAATCACTGTATTATACACCTGTAACTAATATAATATTGTACATCAACTATACTTCAATTAAAAAAATATTCATTTCTAAAAAAACACATTCTGTAAGAAATGCTAAAGGATGTTCTTCCAGCTGAAAGGAAATGAAACCAGATGGAAGCATGAATCTACAGGAAGGAATGAAGAACACACATGGTAAATAAGCTGATATGTATAGACAACTGACTCTAAAGCAAAAATAATATTGTATGGTAGAGTTTATAATAGGAGTAAGATTGAAAGATATGACAACAATAGCACAAAAGATTGGGGAGGGTAGAAACATATGGTTGTCAGGTTAACTTTGTGAAGTAGAAAATACAAACTATCAGTTTCGATTTTTTTTTTAAGTCATTTTCTTTTTTTAAAAAAATATTTATTTATTTATTTATTTGGCTGCATTTGGTCTTAGTTGCGGCATGTGGGATCCTTGTTGCAGTGTGCAGGCTCTCTAGTTGTGGTATGCGGGCTCTAGAGCTCGTGGGCTTAGTTGCCCTGTAGCATGTGGAATCTTAGTGCCCTGACCTAAGATATGGGATTGAACCTGTACCCCCTGCATTGGAAGGTGGATTCTTAACCACTGGACCACCAGGGAGGTCCCAAAGTTTTATAATTTCTAATCTAGATAGACTTTGATAAGTTAAAGGTGCATATTGTTAGCTGTAGAGCAACTACCAAAAGCAAAAACAAAAACAAAAAGCTAAGAATCCAATAGAGGAAATAAAATACACTAAGACTTACTTCATTTACCCAGAAGGAAAAGGACAGCAAAGGAACAAGAGAGGAGTGAAGCAGAGAGGGGTAAATGGATGATAGATATAAATTCAGCATATCAGTAGTTAGGTCAAAATCAAATGGACTAAACACTCTAGTTAATGGACAGAGATTATTAGAATTGATTAAAAGAGAAACAATGCTGTCTATAAGACATACAGTGTAATAAACACAAGTAGGTTGAAATTTAAAGAATGTACAAAGATAGTCCTTGTAAATAGTCATCATAAGAAATCTGGTATGGCTATATTAGTATCAGGTAAAAGAGACTTCCAGAGAGTATTCCTGGAGATAAAGAAGTACATGTCATAATGATGAAGCAGATAATTAACCAGAAAGACATAACAAGCCTTCATATGCATGCACCTAGTACAGAGCTTCACAATTCATGAAGAGCCAACTGACAACTAAAGGGAAAATCAGACAGATCCATACTCATCAGTCATTGCTGGAGCTTATAACCCTGATTTCTCAGAAAGTGATAGAATAAGTGAACCAAAAACAAGCAGTAAAAATATAGAAGCTCTGAAGACTGTCAACTTGATCTATTTAATATTTATAGAGTAGTACACCCAACAACTGAAGAATATATATGTTTTTCAAATATGTATGGAATGTTCACCAATGAGGACCATATGCTGGGCCATAAAAACAAATCTTAATAAGTTTCAGAAGACTAAAATATGCCAGAATTGTTCTCTTACCACAGTGGGATTAAATTAGAAGGTAGTAATAAGATTTTTGGAAAAATCCCCCAATGTTCAGAAATTAAATAATACAATTCTAAATACCATGGCTCAGAGAAGAAGTCATAAGGAATATGAGAAGTCATTTTGAACTGAATGAAAATGAAAATACAAATGTGAAATTTTGTGTCACGCAGCTCAAGTAGTGCTTAGAGTGAAATTTATACCTTTAAATGCCTGTATTACAAAATAAGAAAGTTTAATTCAGTGAACTGTTTCCACACTAAGAAAATTTAAAAAGAAGAGTAAAGTAAATGAAAGTAAATAGAATGAAGGAAATAATATAGATAAGAGCAGAAATCAAGGAAATAGAAAGCTAACAACACAGAAAATTTATAGTCAACCATGGGTTCTTCAAAGAAGCAATGGAATTGGTAGACCCCTTGCAAGACTGATCAAGGGAAAAATGATGACTCATAAATTACCAAATTTTTGTAATGGAAGAGGGCAAGAGTGGATATCACTTGAGGTTCTAATGGCATTTGTTTTTTTTTAAGTAGAATCATTTTTTAAAAGATTTATTTAGGCTGTGCTGGGTCTTAGTTGCAGCATGCGGGCTTCTTAGTTGTGGCATGAGGACTCTTAGTTGCAGCATGCATGCAGGGTCTGGTTCCCCAACCAGGGATCAGACCCGGGCCCCTGCATTGGGAGCGCAGATTCTTACTCACTGGACCACCAGGGAAGTCCCTCTAATGGCATTTAAAAAGAGAATATTTTGAACAACTTTATGCCAATACATTTGATATTTTAGATATAATAGACAAATTCCTTGAAAAATATGGTGTATCAAAACTGGATCAAAAAAGGACTAGAAAGTTGACCAGGCTGTATCTATTAAAGGAAATGAATTTGTAATCAAAAATATTTCCACAAGGAAAACTCCAGGCACAGGTTAGTTTACTGGTGAATTCTACTAAACATCTAAGTATGAAATAATACCAACATTACTGAAACTCTTTCAGAAAATAGAGAAGAAGGAAATACTTCCTAATTCATCTTATGAGACTAGAATTACTCTCACACTTAAACCTGAAAAACACATTATATAAAGAGAAACTCCCTTATGAACATTGACATAAAATTCCCACAAAAAGTCTTAGAAAATTGAATCTAATGTAAATAAGAAACTAATATGTCATAACCAAGTTAGGCTTATTTCTGCAATGCAAGGGTTTTTCACTATTCAAAAATGAATTAGCTAATTTCAGCTACATTAACAATAAAGAAAAGATCATATAATTATCTCACATACTCAGAAAATGTTTTTAACATCCATTCATGATAATAACTCTTAGCTGACTAGGAAGAGAAGGCAATTTCTTCAGCTCAAAAAGAGCACCTATGAAAAGTTTACAGGTAAGGTCATACCAAATGATGAAAGTTGAACACTTTTCCCATGAGACTGCAAAGGACACAAAGACATCCACTTCAACCCCTTGATCATTATTATACTTGGAGGTCCTAGTTACACAATATGTCAAGAGATAATAAAATTGAAAAGGAAGTAGTAGCATTGTCTTTACTCACAGACAGTATGATTGTCTAAGTAGAGGGCAACACATAAAATATGTTGACAACAAGCAAATGGAAACTGAAATTTTAAAAAATATTATTTACAGTGGCATCAAAATGCATAACGTACTTCAGAATAAGTTTAACAAAAATTGTACAAGATCTCTACATAGAAAACCATACTACTGAGAGAAAATAAAAAGTATCTAAACAAACATAGGGATATATCTAGTTCATGATTTGATTATTCAAACTTTAAGCTGACCGTTTCCCCCAAATTCAGTTATTACTGCAACACAATCCCAGCCAAAATCACAGGGAGCTCTTTGTAGAAACTTACACTTGGAATTTTAAATTTACATCTAATTTCAGTGGACCTAGCAGAGTTAAACCGTTTTGAAAAAGAGCAGAGGAGAGCAAGATGGTGGAGCAGAAGGACGTGTGCTCACTCCCTCTTGCGAGAGCGCCGGAATCACAACTAACTGCTGAACAGTCATTGACAGGAAGACACTGGAACTCACCAAAAAAGATACCCCAAATCCAAGGTTTCTCCAAAGGAGAAACCGCAGTGAGACCGTAGGAGGGGCACAATCACAATAAAATCAAATCCCATAACTGCTGGGTGGGTGACTCACAAACTGGAGAACACTTATACCACAGAAGTCCACCCACTGGAGTGAAGGTTCTGAGCCCCACGTCAGGCTTCCCAACCTGGGGGTCCGGCAACGGGAGGAGGAATTCCTAGAGAATCAGACTTTGAAGGCTAGCAGGATTTGATAGCAGGACTTTGACAGGACTGGGGGAAGCAGAGACTCCACTCTTGGAGGGCACACACAAAGGAGTGTGTGCATCGGGACCCAGGGGAAGGAGCAGTGACCCCAGGGGAGACTGAACCAGACCTACCTGCTGGTGTTGGAGGATCTCCTGCAGAGGCAGGGGGTGGCTGTGGCTCGCCCCAGGGACAAGGACACTGGCAGCAGAAGTTCTGGGAAGTACTCCTCGGCATGAGCCCTCCCAGAGTCTGCCATTAGCCCCACCAAAGAGCCAGGTAGGCTCCAGTGCTGGGTTGCCTCAGGCCAAACGACCAACAGGGAGGGAACCCAGTCCCACCCATCAGCAGACAAGCGGATTCAAGTTTTACTGAGCTCTGCCCACCAGAGCAACAGCCAGCTCTACCCACCAGCAGTCCCTCCCATCAGGAAGCTTGCACAAGCCTCTTAGCTTCATCCACCAGAGGGCAGACAGCAGAAGCAAGAACTACAGTTCTGCAGCCTGTGGGAAAAAAACCACATTTACAGAAAGATAGACAAAATGAAAAGGCAGAGGACTATGTACCAGATGAAGGAACAAGATAAAACCCCAGGAAAAGCAACTAAATGAAGTGGAGATAGACAACCTTTCCAAAAAAGAATTCAGAATAATGATAGTGAAGATGATCCAGGACCTCGGAAAAAGAATGGAGGCAAGGATTGAGAAGATGCAAGAAATGTTTAACAAAGACCTAGAAGAATTAAAGAACAAACAAACAGAGATGAGCAATACAATACCTGAAATGAAGACTACACTAGAAGGAATCAATAGCAGAATAACTGAGGTAGAAGAATGGATAAGTGACCTGGAAGACAGAATGGTGGAATTCACTGCCACGGAACAAAATAAAGAAAACAAGAATGAGAAGAAATGAAGACAGCCTATGGGACAACATTAAACGCACCAACATTCTCATTATAGGGGTCCCAGAAAGAGAAGAGAGAGAGAGAAAGGACCTGAGAAAATATTTGACGAGATTATAGTTGAAAACTTCCCTAACATGGGAAAGGAAATAGCCACCGAAGTCCAGGAAGTGCAGAGAGTCCCAAGCAGGATAAACCCAAGGAGAAACACGCCGAGACACATAGTAATCAAATTGACAAAAATTAAAGACAAAGAAAAATTACTGAAAGCAACAAGGGAAAAATGACAAATACCATCCAAGGGAACTTCCATAAAGTTAACAGCTGATTTCTCAGTAGAAACTCTACAAGCCAGAGGGAGTGGCCTGACATATTTAAAGTGATGAAAGGGAAAAACCAACAACCAAGATTACTCTACCCAGCGAGGATCTCATTCAGATTCGACAGAGAAATCAAAAGCCTTACAGCCAAGCAAAAACTAAGAATTCAGCACCACCAAACCAGCTCTACAACAAATGCTGAAGGAACTTCTCTAAGTGGGAGACACAAGAAAAGAAAAGGACCTACAAAAACAAGCCCATAGCAATTAAGAAAATGGTAATAGGAACATACATATTGATAATTACCTTAAACGTGAATGGGTTAAATGCTCCAACCAAAAGACCCAGGCTCACTGAATGGATACAGAAACAAGACCCATATATATGCTGTCTACAAGAGACCCACTTCAAACCTACGGACACATACAGACTGAAAGTGAGGGGATGGAATAATATATTCCATGCAAATAGAAATCAAAAGAAAGCTGGAGTAGCAATACTCGTATCAGGTAAAAAAGACTTTAAAGAATGTTACAAGAGACGCTACCTAATGGACCCTGTCCCAAAGGAAGGACACTACCTAATGATCAAGGGTTCAATCCAAGAAGAAGATGTAACAATTATAAATATACATGCACCCAACATAGGAGCACTTCAATACATAAGGCAACTGCTAACAGCTCTAAAAGAGGAAGTCGACAGTAACACAGTAATAGTGGGGGACTTTAACACCTCACTTACACCAATGGACAGATCATCCAAACAGAAAATTAATAAGGAAACACAAGCTTTAAATGACACAGTAGACCAGATAGATTTAATTGATATTTATAGGACATTCCATCCGAAAACAGTGTGTTACACTTTCTTCTCAAGTGCACACGGAACATTCTCCAGGATAGATCACACCTTGGGTCACAAATCAAGTCTCGGTAAATTTAAGAAAATTGAAATCATATCAAATATCTTTTCTGACCACAATGCTATGAGATTAGAAATAAATTACAGGGAATAAAACGTAAAAAACAAAACACATACAGGCTAAACAATACGTTGCTAAATAACCAAGAGATTACTGAAGAAATCAAAGGGGAAATCAGAAAATCCCTAGAGACAAATGACAACAAAAACACGACAATGCAAAACCTATGGGATGCAGCAAAAGCAGTTCTAAGAGGGAAGTTTATAGCAGTACAGTCCTACCTCAAGAAACAAGAAAAATCTCAAACAGTCTAACCTGGGACTTCCCTGGTGGCGCTGTGGTTAAGAATCCGCCTGCCTATGCATGGGACACAGGTTCAAGCCCTGCTGTAGGAAGATCCCACATGTCATGGAGCAACTAAGCCTGTGCACCACAACTCCTGAGCCTGCGCTCTAGAACCCACAAGCCACAGCTACTGAAGCCCGTGTGCCTAGAGCCCATGCTCTGCAACAAGAGAAGCCACCACAATGAGAAGCCTGCGCAGCGCAACAAAAAGCAATCCCTGCTTGCCACAACTAGAGAAAGCCTGCATGCATAAACAAAAACCCAATGCAGCCAAAATAAATAAATTTAAAAAACCAATCTAACCTTACACCTAAAGCAACTAGAGAAGGAAGAGCAAACAAAATTCAAAGTCAGTAGAAGGAAAGAAATCATAAAGATCAGAGCAGAAATAAATGAAACAGAAACAAAGAAAATAGTAGCAAAGATCAATAAAACTAAAAGCTGGTTCTTTGAGAACATAAAATTGGTAGACCTCTAGCCAGAATCATCAAGGAAAAGAGGGAGAGGACTCAAATCAATAAAATTAGAAGTGAAAAAGGAGAAGTTACAATGGACACCACAGAAATACAAAGCATCATAGGAGACTACTGCAAGCAACTCTATGCCAATAAAGTGGACAACCTGGAAGAAATGGACAAATTCTTAGGTGCAACCTTTCAAGACTGAACCAGGAAGAAACAGAAAATATGAAAAGACCAATCACAAGTAATGACATTGAAATAGTTCTTAAAAATCTTCCGACAAACAAAAGTCCAGGACTGTGAAGTACAGCCTGTGAAGATGGCTTCACAGGTGAATTCTATCAAACATTTAAAGAAGAGCTAAAACCCATCCTTCTCAAACTCTTCCAAAAAATTGCAGAGGAAGGAACACTTCCAAACTCCTTCTACAAGGCCACCATCACCCTGATACCAAAACCAGACAGAAATACTACTAAAAAAGAAAATTACAGACCAGTATCACTGGTGAATATAGATGCAAAAATCCTTAACAAAATACTAGCAAACAGAATCCAACAACACATGAAAAGGATCATACACCATGATCAAGTGGGATTTATCCCAGGGATGCAAGGATTCTTCACTATATGCAAATCAATCAGTGTGATACACCATATTAACAAGTTGAAGGCTAAAAACCATATGATCATCTCAATAGATGCAGGAAAAGCTTTTGACAAAATTCAACACCCATTAATTATAAAAACTCTACAGAAAGTGGGCATAGAGGGAACCTACTTCAACATAATAAAGGCCATATACAACAAACCCACAGCAAACATCATTCTCAGTGGTGAAAAGCTGAAAGCATTTCCTCTAAGATCAGGAACAAGACAAGGATGTCCACTCTCACCACTATTATTCAACATAGTTTAGGAAGTTTTAGCCACGGCAATCAGAGAAGAAAAAGAAATAAAAGGAATACAAATTGGGAAAGAAGAAGTCAAACTGTGTTTGCAGATGACATGATACTATACATAGAGAATCCTAAAGATGCCACCAGAAAACTACTAGAGCTAATCAATGAATTTGGTAAAGTTGCAGGATACAGAACTAATGCACAGGGCTTCCCTGGTGGCGCAGTGGTTGAGAGTCCGCTTGCCGATGCAGGGGACGTGGGTTCGTGCCCGGGTCCGGGAAGATTCCCACATGCCGTGGAGCGGCTGGGCCCGTGAGCCGTGGCCGCTGAGCCTGCGCGTCCGGAGCCACTGCTCCGCAACGGGAGAGGCCACAGCAGTGAGAAGCCTGCGTACTGCAAAAAAAAAAAAAAAAAACAAAAAAAACATAAAAATCTAATGCACAGAAGTCTCTTCATTCCTATACACTAACAATGAAAGATCAGAAAGAGAAATTAAGGAAACAATCCCATTCACCATCGCAACAAAAAGAATATAATATCTAGGAATAAACCTACCTAAGGAGGGCAAAGACCTGTATTCAGGAAACTATAAGACACTGATGAAAGAAATCAAAGATGACACAGATGGATGGAGAGAGAGACCATGTTCTTGGATTGGAAGAATCAATATTGTGAAAATGACTCTACTACCCAAAGCAATCTACAGATTCAGTGCACTCCCTATCAAATTACCAATGGCCTTTTTTAGAGAACTAGAACAAAAAATCTGAAAATTTGTATGGAGACACAAAAGACCCCGCATAGCCAAAGCAATCTTAGGGGAAAAAAAGGAAGCTGGAGGAATCAGACTCCCTGACTTCATACTATACTACAAAGCTGCAGTAATCAAGACAATATGGTACAGGCACAAAAACGGAATTATCAATCAATGGAACAGGATAGAAAGCCCAGAGGTAAACCCACGCACCTGTGGTCAACTAATCTATGACAAAGGAGGCAAGGATTTACAATGGAGAAGACAGTCTCTTCAATAAGTGGTGCTGGGGGGACTTCCCTGGTGGCACAGTGGTTGAGAATCCGCCTGCCAATGCAGGGGACATGGGTTCAAGCCCTGGTCCTGGAAGATCCCACATGCCACAGAGCAACTAAGCTCGGGCTCCACAACTACTGAGCCTGCGCTCTAGAGCCCACGAGCCACAACTACTGAGCCCACATGCCACAACTACAGAAGCCTGTGTGCCTAGAGCCCAGGCTCCACCACAGGAGAGGCGACCGCAATGAGAAGCCCGCACACCACAGCAAAGAGTAGCCCCTGCTCACCACAACCAGAGAAAGCCCCGCACACAGCAATGAAGACCCAATGCAACCAAAAATAAATAAATAAAAATTTAAAATAATAATAATAAGTGGTTCTGGGAAAACTGGACAGCTACATGTAAAAGAATGAAATTAGAACATTCCCTAATACCACACACAAAAATAAACTCAAAATGGATTAAAGACCTAAATGTAAGACCAGCCACTATAAAACTCTGAGAGGAAAACATAGGAAGAACACTCTTTGGCATAAATCACAGCAAGATCTTGTTTGACCCACCTCCTAGAGTAATGAAAATAAAAACAAAAATAAACAAATGGCACCTAATTAAACTTAAAAGCTTTTGCACAGTGAAGGAAACCTGTATAAGACGAAAAGACAACCCTCAGAATGGGAGAAAATACTTGCAAACGAATCAACAGACAAAGGATTAATCTCCAAAATTTATAAACAGCTCATGCAGCTCAGTATTAAAAAAACAAACAGCCCAATCAAAAAATGGGCAGAAGACCTAAATAGACATTTCTCCAAAGAAGACATACAGGTGGCCAAGAGGCACATGAAAAGCTGCTCAACATCACTAATTAGAATGGGCTCAATAGTTGGAATGGGCATGATCACAAAATCTACAAACAACAAATGCTGGAGAGGGTGAGGAGAAAAGGGAACCCTCTTGCACTGTTGGTGGGAAGGTAAATCTATACATCCACTATGGACAACAGGATGGAGTTTCCTTAAAACACTGAAAATAGAACTACTATATAACCCAGCAATCCCACTACTGGGCATATACCTAGAGAAAAACATAGTTCAAGAAGACACATGCACCCCAATGTTCATTGCAGCACTATTTACAAAGCCACATCATGGAAGCAACGTAAATGCCCATCAACAGACGAATGGATAAAGAAGATGTGGTACCTATATGCAATGGAATATTAGCCATAAAAAGGAACGAAATTGGATCATTTGTAGAGATGTGGATGGACCTAGAGACTGTCAGGCTGAGTGAAATAAGTCAGAAAGAGAAAAACAAATATTGTATATTAATGCATGTATGTGGAATATAGAAAAATGGTACAGATGAACTGGTTTGTAAGGCAGAAATAGAGATACAGATGTAAAGAACAAACGTATGGACACCATGAAGGGAAAGTGTAGGGGTGGATGAATTGGGAGATTGGGATTGACATATATACACTAATATGCATAAAGTAGATAACTAATAACCTGCTATATAAAAATTAAATTTAAAAAAAGAAAGAAAGAAAAAGAACAGAGTCGGAAGACTTTCACTACCAGATGTGTAGTCTTGGTATACAACGACAGTAATTAAAAGTATGGTTAGGGCATGAACACTGACATGTAGAATAATGGAACAGAATGAAGAGTACCGAATAGACCCACAGATACACGGTCACAGGCACCAGTGTAATTTAATGGGGAAACACTTGTGTTTTCAGTAAATGATGCAGCTACAACTGGATGCAGCTACAGCTGGATATCTGGATAGACCCACAGATACACGGTCACAGGCACCAGTGTAATTTAATGGGGAAACACTTATGTTTTCAATAAATGATGCAGCTACAACTGGATGTCTGTAGGGTAAAGTGAGGTAGGGACCTCATACTATATGCAGAAATTAGTTCAAAGTGGATCATAGACCCAAGCATAAAAGGAAAACCATAAACTTCTGGGAGAAGGTGGGAAACTTTGGAATAAGCAAAGATTATTTTAGTACACGTAATATGCTAACCATAAAAGAAAAAATTGATAAATTGTACTTCATCAAAATTAAAGGCTTTTCTTCAAATGACACCATTAAGAAAATGAAAAGAACTGAATGATAAAGGTGAAAGATATTTATGTGTAAAGGATTTTTGTATATAACTTTGCAGATGACAGTTAAATCTCTATTATGTCTGTTTCTATAGGATTTACCCCATCGTGTTACAGTCATTTATTTGCAAGCTTTATTATCTTCCTCCAGACTCCTGACATTCAGAAGTGTTCCTCTCTTGAATCCTGAAAAACAAGCACAGTACCCAACACATTGGCACTCAGGAAATATTCTTTGAATTGTACTGAATTATTTTCACATTAAGTGTTCTAAGAGGATGTATAACCAAATTACTGATGGTTTTTAAACAGCCTTTATGTTGTTTGTCATTTCTACAAGTTAGATCTTCAAGACAGATTGAACATTGTTCAGATCCAGAGTTCTTCTTTCTCTGTGGTTGAATATTCTAGGAAGCTATTTGGTTAGGATGCCTGTTTGTTTAGGAATATTTGCTAAGGGAAATACCTGTGATGCACACATCAGTTTTATACAGGAGTCACTGTCGGGGGGGGGAAACAGACGAACCCCTCCTTTTAGCAGAGAATGTCTTTGCTATGCATGTGAAAGAAATTATGACTGGATTTATTCCTTTTCTTCATTGCCTTTTCTTCCACATAGTGACATTCTTACAGCATCCATGGACATTGGTATAATTTTCCACCCAGAATTAAGTTATTTCTTCTTAGTGTTTGTGGCCATGCATTTTCTGTTAGAGATACTGTTGCTTTTTAGAGCAAGGTGGTTACTACCTAGCAGAGATAGCAAACATTTTGATCTTGAAATTAAGCTTAGTTTCACAGGGGGGCAACGTACACATCTGGAGTGAACCTTTCAGAATACATCTGCCCTTTTGGGCTCTGGCCTCACATTGGTGTTGTCTCTCAAGCTCACAGTACCCCAGACATATAGTCATCCAGTTGGTGTTCCTTTATCTTCAGCCACATCTACCCTGCATATCTTCGTTTTCTTTCATCATTTCTTGTTTTTATCATACTGTCTTGCTTGTTTATATTTTCTTTTTGCTTACATTTTCTTAGCTCATTTATAAAGCATTCATAATTTGCGAATGTGTCTAATTGCCTTTATCCAGTGCTCAAAATCTGGAGTTGAGGGTTAACATTATAAAAAGAGACAGTAAAAATAGGGTAGTTCTCTCATAAAAGTGTGATCGATTCATTCAAAGAACATCTAACAAATTGGGGAAACATTCATGATACAATGTTAAGTGAGAAGAAAAAGCATAAAACTGATTTTTCTGTGTGTATATATAGACGCATTTTTTAACAAAAGGATTAAATCTGGGAAGAATAATCACCAAATGTTAAAAGTACTTACCTTTGAATGGTGGAAATATGGGTGTTTTTTTTCTTTCTCATACTTGTTGTATTTTCTAATTTTCCATAATGAGGGTGTATTACTCTTAGAGTTAGATAAAATAAAGGCTATACATTGGAAAGCCGGGGGGGGGGGGGGTGGATTGATTCAGACATGTGTATGGATATTATTCATTAACTTTTTAAAAAAAGAATCAAGACCTCTTCACTGTCTCTTTTTTTTTTTGTGAAAGGCAGATATTAGAAGTACTCATTTCATATCATGGTTCTCTCTCCCATCACATGAAATATAATAAAGTCTTATATTACTGTTTTCATTTGCTTTTATTTTCTATTTTTAATCTTTGGGCAGTGTAGTCCACATCACTGAGTTGAATATGAACTGGATAAAAGTAGTCATGACCTTTCTGATATATAGGCATATATTCGAAGCATTTTTTTTCTAACCAGTTGCTCAATGGAAATAAGAAGTTTCTTACTTTCACTGGGAACGTAAATCTAATTATGTTGCACTGACGTTTACAAACCTTCAAAAGCTCCATATTTCAATCAACTCTCCATAATTTTGTCCCTTGGAGCATTTCTGGCTTTATTTCCCTCTATGGTTCTTATCTCCATTATCCCAAAGCTATTCAAACTTACATTCTCCCTCCTTAATGCTCTTGCTAAAACCATTCTTCTGTCTTAAATGCTTTCTCCATATTCTGCCTTTTATGGTTCCACCCTTTTCTCAAGGCTGACACCAAAACACATTGCCTGTAAAGAAACCAGCTTAAATCTTCCCTGTCAACACTGGTGCCCCCATCGCTTTGCTCTTTGTTTTGTTTTTTAGAGCCTTTTTACACCATTTACACCTTGTTTCTAGACTGTGTGCTCCAAAACTGTTCTAAGCACTGTGGATAAAATATTCACTGAGATGATGTATTTTTTGCTCACATCAGAGAGCTCATAGACTTATGCACACACGATTTCTGTGGGTGAAGATAAACATAAACGGCCATATGAGAGGGGCGCATCGTTTGATAAAACATCCTGTAATGGGTGTTATATTTTTTATAGAATGTTTTTATGTGTGTTAAAGTTTTGTTTCCACATGTTAGTCCTTAAGATACCTGAAATGTATTGTATGAGGAAAGTTTTTTATTCTAGTTTTTCTCTATGGAAAGCCAGTTGTAATATCCCCTATATAATATGGTAAGTGCCCATATGTGCCTGAGTCTGTTCCTGGGCTGTGTTCAGTTTTCCATTTACCTGTTATGGCCGTGCTAGATCGTTACTGTTTTATATACTGTTCTACTTTTAAGTTCTGGTATATGGCAGGACAGAAGTCTCCTCAGTGTGCGTCAGTCAGAATCACCTGGAACTTCACTCTTTCACAGAAATTTTATAATGATGTTGACTAGGTTCTTAAAAAAAAAAAAAAAAAACCTTTTTGGGACTTTGATAAGAAATTGCATTTATTAATAGACTAGGCAACATTAGATATTTATTATAAACAGTATATCTTGTCATCCACTTACATAGTCTATTTATCCATTTATTTAAGTTTTCTTTTATGACTTTTATTAGTATTTTGTGCATTTTCTCAGCAAAATTCTCACACATCTACGTTAGATTTATTTCTAGATACCTCATTTGCTGCTATCATGAATGATATATTTTTTCAATTAAATTCTCTACTTTTTTATTCCTGGTATGTAAAAAGCTATCTTTAAAAAAATACTGCTGTTCTATATATATCCTGTTACCCCTTGTTAGCTTTGTTAGTTAGAGTAGCACAACCTGCTGAAAACTTTCTGTGACTTAACACAGTAAAAGTTTATTTCTCAGCGGATCTAATAGGCCAATGCTATTATTTCTGATTGGTGGTGCTTTTTAAATCTATGCTGTATATATGCCCTGTTTAATTCATATGCTTTGTGACTTTTGTATTTTTTTTTTCTTGTTTAGTGTTACTAGAAGTTTGTGTACTTTATACTTTTCTTTCGGGAGCTAGATTGGGATTTTGCTCACCTCTATTTTATGTTTGTTTTCACTCTACTAGTTTCTGGTCTATTATCATTTCCTTCTATTTTCCTTACATTTACCATGTTTACTTTTTTCCAAATTACTTGAATATTATCAGTTATTATGGAAGGCTATAATTTTTTCTCTAAGCCTCCCATTAGCTATATCCAAATTTTGATATGTAGAAATTTCTCCTTGTGTATTTTAGGTCTTTTGGTTTCCTGAGCTTTCCCCGTTGATTCATGTTTTATTCAGGGTGTGGTGGTTTAATTTCTTAAAATTAGGGGGGAGTATTCAGTGTTGATTTCACAATATTATTATTGAATACATTGTAGTGAGAAAAAATAGTCTATAAAAGGTAAGCAAAAGAGGCATAAATACAGCTACAGTAGAAATGTTTAAAATTATCTATTGACCAGGTATCCTGGCATTAGACGGTATGTTGATTTTACCCTCGGGCTGGAATCAGGATGATGACATCATTTCCAGGTATTCCTAGGTCTCTTTCTTACATGTAAGAAAAACTTTCCCAAAAGTCCTTCACAGCCTCCTTCCACAGCAGACTAACTAACCTTCCTCATCCGTTTGGCCAGACTGAGTCACATGCCAAGTCACTGGGAAGGGAAAAGTGCACCTTTTTTGTCTTAACTCTATTTGTACCTACCTCTGAGGTCTGGAAAGAGGGTGTTTATCTTTGAGTCATGCTGAAGAAGGGGTGGATCCATGAACAAAGTTGGAAGGCAGCCCGATACAGTCTTCTGCAGTTCCCTCCTAGATGCCCTGTGTCAATATGCCTTGGACATCAGTGAATTTATTGGAGGGGAGAAAGGATACTGATTAATCTGGAGAGTCTGACACATGGCGTTCTGTTAGGAGAGCTTCTCATGTCTATTTAAATGCCCTTTAACACAGTTCAGTTATTTCTAGTTTTTACAGTGTGAAGTCTCCTGTAACTTAACTTTCCTCATGAGGATCTGTTTTCTTATATGGCTTGTAATCTTTGACTATGAGCTCATCTTCTGTGGGGTTACTGACCTTGGGAGTCTTATTCCTTCAGATCAGCTTTGAGTTTGTCTGAGACAGTGAGTTTCACTGTTTCTGGCCCAGTTTTAATGTGAGTTTCTGTGCTTGGAATTTTGTGTATCTCATTTACCAGCGATTTCTCGTGGGTGATTCTTTTCACACCCAAAGCTCTGGACTCTTCACTGCCCTGGCTGGGCTGGTAGGCAGCGTTTTTCTGGTCCCTATTTTACAGATGGAGCCAACCTTTGTGACTTTCTTTAGCTGTAATGCATAGGTTATTTCTGTCTCCTGTGGAGCCTGAATCCAGGAACCTCTTCCCTAGCCCTTAGTTATTAAGGCCTATAGCCCAGTGTTTTACCCCTCGTGAGCCGTTTCTACTTTATCTCTCATCAGTGCTGTGACTTTGAGTTCTGTCTTCATTATTGGCACTTCCAGTTTTGTTTAGTTCATGCTTGATACTCTCATTGTTTTCTATTTCATGCAGTGTTTTCATGAGTTTGGAGCAGGAGGGAAGGGTCCTTATATGTTGGCTTAGTTCATAATGTTTATCAGAAGTGTAAGTTTCAGTTTAAACCAAATTGGTTTTCAGAATTTAGTTTTTTTTCCTTCTCTTAATTTATTTCTTTGGCCTTTATTTTTATATGCATACTTTTCCTTCTTGAAGTCTTCAAAATGCATAACAAGGATTTTGATTGCGACTTTTTAGACAGAACATCTGTTGCAAAATTTTTGCCATTTCTTGTGGGATGGGGTAAATTACAACTCTGTTGAACCAAAATTTTATGTGGAAAGGTAGCAAGAAGCAGTGATGAAAGATGTGCTGGCCCTACTTGGTTTCTGAAATGTTATTTTGTTCTTTTAAGTTTCTGTAAGGTGGAGAGTTACTTCTGCTTAAAAATTTTCATCTTCACCCAAACCTTGTGTCTTATGGAATAGTTTATTTTCCCAATATACTTTAAAGAAAAAAACCTTTCTGTTCTCAGCCTGCTCATGATATCCATCTCCTGTTGCTTTGGCTCAGACTTCCATTCTACTCCATGATAAACACCTTCGTATCTCGTTATATCTTCAACTCTGAGCTCTGGGAGCAGGCTCACAGAGGAAACTCGCTGTGCTATCTAAATGAGCCTTGACAAGCATGGGAGTGGAATTTACTGCTGGGAGGTAGACCAGGTGGTATTCAGGGGGCTTGTTCCATGTGGTAATTGCAGAACCCAGTAGTATTGAAGTAGAAACTGGAGGAGTGAAGCTCTTTGGCTCCTAATTTCCTGGAGAGATAAGACAGTCACACGTGCTGGTGTTTTTCCATTTCTCCATGTAAAATTGTACTTGAGGACATTTCTTATTATTTCTCACTCTGATTTTTTATTTGTTTTATTTTTATTTTATAGGCAGGCTTAATGTGACTAAACCCCTCAGTATGAAAATTCTGAGACACCAGGGTTAAGTTGTTGTGTTGTTAAGTGGATCCTCCAGCCCTTCTTTCTGGGGATGAAGCCCTACTGCGATGAAGTGTAATAAGGCTCAAAGCTGTCAGTGGTTCCAGATGTGGAAGAGGGCCTCCTCAGAGGGTTTCTTCACCAGGACAGATGTGCATATCTTGGGCCTGTGCTAATTAGGAGAGTGTTTTCCTCTCATTTTATTGTTGTTACTCCATCTGTTAGAAAGTATCCAGATAATTGCACAACACAAATAAATGATGATGTATCCATCACGTGCAAACAATAGAAATACTTTAGCGCAGTTCTTTTCAGGAAGGTTCCTTTGGGGACAGCGGGCAGACCCGACCCCTTCCCAGTCAGCATTCTGGGAAGTGCTGATGGACCCCAGAGCAGGAAAGGCCCCAGAGCCCACCCCTTACCTGCCAGTGCGCATTCGCATCCCACCTCTTTTGTCACTAAGATGAGGTCTATTTTAGCAAATGTCAGCTGTTGTCAGTGTCTTTGAATTGAAAATGAAGATAAACTAAATTTGTTTTTTTTCCCTGAAGATAGTTAATCATGTCACTTAAGTTTGGGCCAATAAAGAAAAAAGGAATAGTTCAGTTTAATAAGTGGTGCATAAAATGAGACCCCACCCTGCCCCCACCTCCATACCTCTGCTCTGCAGTTTTGAACAGATGCTTTAATAAGCCTGCAGGCTCTAGAATCATGTTAGGTAGGGTGTTGGTCAGTTACTTAGAGCTTTGCATTGAGTAGAAATTGCGCATTGAATTTTGAATGAATTGACTCTTCCCTTCAGTTCACCCTGGGGGTGTCGTTAGTGTGAAGGCATTTTTTGCCATAGCAGCTTCCTCTCATCCTACCACTTTTTAGCTTTGGGTGCTTCCCTATCCCATCTTTGTTTTCACATTTAAAGCATAAGAAGACTCAAGAGCTGTATTTTGTTTTTTACTTGAAACTAAGACCAGAGCGGTGTTTTAGTCACCAATCACTGTTAAGTTGATGATTCCTTTATGCTACCCAAGAATTTTTATTTAAAATTGAGCATTTTTACTTGCTCTTTAGGTCAGAGGGATCATATCCTGTGTGGTAATCCTCCTCCATCTCAGCTACTTACAGAAGTACACTGTATATAGAGGCTTTCAGCTTAGAGCGCTGCGCACTGCATGGGCTCAAGCTGAACCCAACTGTGGGCTAAGAAAAAGTTCCAGTTGGAAATATTGTGCTATCTTGTTGTGTTTTAGTGTAGCTGTAATGCAGTGTGAACAGTGGTGGCTTTGGTCCACTGGAAATCCCCTTTGGATACTGACAACATGGTTCAAAACATCAGGAGTTAAATCCCAAAGCCCATGTTTGTGTGAACACTCACCATGCATAAGGAAGACCTTATTTCATTATTTAAAATAGCGGAATTGCTTGTCAGGTAGGGCAGAGTCCTAGCTCTGCCAGAGACAGGGATAAGATGAGAGGTGAATGGCTGCTGAATTGTCATATTTTTACAGTTGATATTATTATTTTTTTAGCAGTAAGTTTTTTGCATGAATAATAGTGATGACTCCATAGGCACTTTTCTGTTGGATCCCAGAGTATTGCAGCAGATTAGAAGCAGAGAAAGACCTGAGAGCTCATATTCGGTTATATTAAATGAGGACTCTTTAATGAAAAACAAAAGCCATTTATGTTGTTCCACATGCACAGAATGAAGGAGTACTTGAAATTTCTTCCAACTTAAATGCTAGACTTTATCTTACAGCTTCTTAAGGGAAGTTTTTATTTATCATAGGGCAGAGGTCCCCCAAATTTTCTTGCTTTCAGTGCAGTCAGTCAATTTTTCATGGCCTCCAGGCCAAAATAAATACCTAACAGTTCTTAATAATAATTATGCTTGTACATTTTAAATATTTATGTCCTAACAATCTGCTGATCACTTCAAAAATAATATATAAATTGAAAGACAAAATATTTTAGTTTTGTTCTCTAATCACCACAGTAACTTACTAATGGAGTGTGCGCTTATTGGGCACTGCACAGTTTTCAGATCTTGGGATCAGATTGGCCACTGCCACCTTCAGTTCTTGTTCTACGTTGATTTCTGTGCATTCCTGTGCTGGGCTCTTCATCACAGCAAACATCGGAACTCAGGTTCACAGACGGAGACTGTCTTGACATATGTATCTGTGTGTGATGCAAATGCTGAAACCACCTCAAGCTAGTGATTCATGTGTTGTCTAACAGATGTCACTGTTTCTGCCCCAAATTGAAAATATTCTTCAGTGCCCCTTTGAGTTCCCTGGGGCAGGGTGGGAACCGTGGTAGTATTGTGGAATGATATTAGCTAATAAGACTCGATGGCACCCTAGTTCAGGAAAAATGGCTGCTATGCCAGACTATAGGGCAAGAGGGTAAAGTGTGTCCCAGGCTGTTACCAGAGGACCCAGGACTCTTCACCGGCCTGTGGGGAGACAGCGGGCATCTTAATTAAGAACAGAGACTCTGACCCCAGGAGGAAGAGCTTTTTACATCTCCTCTCTCTCTCGCTCTCTCCCCTTCCCCTCTTTTGTCCTGTCTCTCTTTCACTCATATACACACAAACACACACAAATAACTGAAACAAGTACCAAACAAAACAGGACTTCTACTTGCTGTGCACTGATATTTTCTGTTCCTTTTTATTCTTGTTTACTTTGTTTTTATTTTATTTTTATTTATTTATTATTATTATTTTTTGCAGTACGCGGGCCTCTCACTGTTGTGGCCTCTCCCGTTGCGGAGCACAGGCTCCGGATGCGCAGGCTCAGCGGCCATGG
>NW_006797390.1:7828761-7845090 GCF_000442215.2 Lipotes vexillifer
CAGGCCGGGGCGGCGCCGCACCCGGCCCCAGCCTCTCCGCAGCACATGGGATCTTCCCGGACCGGGGCACGCCCCCGTGTCCCCTGCATCGGCAGGCGGACTCTCAACCACTACGCCACCAGGGAAGCCCTTACTTTGTTTTTTAAAACAAAGTAAGGATCCTCAAGAGCCACTAAACTGAGGAAGACTAGTTAAGGGCAGAGACTCCGGGGCCCAATTTGGTTTTAAAATAGCCATCACCATTTCCTATCTGTGTGACCACACGCAAGATTATTTAACCTCTCAGTTACTCAGTTTCCTCATCTATCGAATGGAGATTAATAATAATACATGGTGTTGAGGGGACTAAATAAGTTACTACATGTGAAACACTTAAAACAGTCCTTGGCTGTTAATTACTGCTGTATTACTTATTAGAATCTTAATGAATAAACAGAGGTTAGAATATTTGGGGATTGGAAAGAAACAACAGTTTAAACCTCTAAAAGTGCTACTATATATAGTAAAGAGGATGAATTTTCTTCTGGATTTTTACTCCTGGGCAGGTATGTTTTGTATCCCTTGCCAAAGATTTTCTGGATAAACAGAGGAGTCAGAAAAAGGGAGATAAAAGTATTATTATCTTTATACTGATAAAGCTGATTAGAGTACACAACTTTATATTTGCAGCCCAGTAGCCTTCCTACTCTTTCACTCGTGAATTAGAGCACAGCTAGATAACTGCAGGCATTTTACTACATGCAGAGAGCAGAACAGGGTGTACATTCTGCATAGACAGACGAATCCGAAGACAGGAGAGCAGGAGGGCTAAAATGAGCATGTTTATCTCTTTCTTCAAAACTTGCCAGTCAGATAACTCTCAAGGGAGTGAGACTGGGAACAGAGGCATAGAAATGTGGAGAATGAGGAATGTTAACCTAAGAGTGGGAACATTTCTCAGGGATACAGGAGGCCTGTAATCAAGTTCGTGTTTCATAACTTGCAGCAGTTAGCTGTCTTTTCTGGTATGAACTTTAAGGATAGACATACCGGGATCTGAATCCTGCCTGTCTTACTTAACTGCACTCGCTAGGGCAACCTAGAATTTCCAGGAGCCCTAAAACAGACACAACTACATTCCAAGAAAAAGGGACCACTAGCTTCTCTTCCCTGTTCCATTCGTACAGTGTTAAATGTATCAGTGTTTGCTTTTACCAAATGGCAGTAGAGTTAGAAGCATGAGACTTACCTTGGTTGACCAGTAGTTATTCTAATAGCATGTTTCCATCAGTCTGTCTCTACATTTAATTGTAGTTGATGATTTCTGTGAACTTGTAGCTGGTAGAGTAGTATATAATGCTTGGTCCAGGTTATTAAATTATGCTATGTTAATATATATACGGCCCATCTTTTTCATTACAAAAAGTGGTGCAATATCTTGGCTTATTTTTTATAAACATACTCAACATTGGGAAAGTTTTCCCAGTAAGTGTTTCAGTTGGCTCCCACTTCTCTCATCCTCTACTCTTCCTCCCTCTCCATTCTTCCTTCCTATTCTTTGTTTCTTTTTTCTGTCTTTTAATAAATGTCTGTAATAGTACCTGTGTTTCAGGAACCATACTGAACATTAATGTGATTTTGAACAAGATGTACTCAGTCCCTTTATCTAATAGTCTAGTGATAAGATGACATGTTAAGCAAATAATTTAGTTACGATTATAATGTCTAATTAACAAAAAGTATGGTAGTAAATTAAAATTTATAATAAGGAGTCTGAGCTAACGTGCAACGATCTTCCATGTGACGTGGCATTTAAGACCTGAGGAATGAGAGTGATGTCAGCAAAGTGGTGGCATAGGGCTCCCTAGCACTCTTGCCCCTGCCAGAAACATCAGTTGGAACAGCTGTCCCTGCACAAAAACACCTTCATAAGAGCCAAGGATTCATGTGAGGGATAGGGATTCCAACCCTGAGTGAAGCACAGAAGTAAAGGTACATTGAGGAGGGTAGGGAAGATAGATTTACACTATTCCCCTTACCTTTCGCCTAAGCCCAGACAGCATCGTGCAAACACCCACCCCGTGGGGAAAGGAAAGTGACCAACTTTACCATGGACCCCCAGAGTTGGTCCACCCTGGCACCAGGCCAACTCCTGCAGCCTTGAGTGACTCCCTGTGTGTCCCCTGCAAACCCAGGTCCCAGTGCCTGCTGCTGCCCTAGGCACCTCCTGTGGCCCCAAGCTCCTTTCCGGCTCCAGTGAACCTGGGCCTCCAGCACATCCTAGCACCAGGGTGCTCCTGAAGCCTTGGGTGGTTCCTGTGGCCCCAGGCTTACAACCATCCCTCTTGAACCTAGGTTCCAGATGGGCACCTGCATACCCAGGTCCTAGCTAGACCTAGTGCCAGGCCAACTACCACAGACTCCATGCTTTTGACCCACCCCAGCACCAGGCCAGCTCCCATGGCTCCAGACCCCCAGCTACTCCAGTGCCAGGCTGGTCTCTGTGGTTCTAGACTCCAGACCAGCTCCTGAATACACAGGTTCCCAGCTCATTCCAGGACCAAGACGGACCCCCTGCTACCACAGCTGCCTCATCTTCGAGGCCGATTCCCACAGATCCAGACTCCGAGACGGGCCCCTATAGACCTAATCTACAGCCAGCTCCTCTGTGGCCACAGCTTTCAGGTTGGCTCCTGTAAAACCAGTCTCTTGGCCCTTCCCAGCACTGGGCTGGCTCCTGCAGATGCAAATACCTGCAGACCCAAATACGAGGTCCACCCCAGTGGACCCAGGATCCAGATCTTCCCATGCAGATGCAGGTCCCAGCCCATCAGCACAGACTCAAGCACCAGGCTCATCTCCACTGACCCAGGTACCTCATCTGTTTGTTCAGGGACTCCATCAACCAGTCTGCCTGCAGATACCACCAGACGGCCTACCCAGAATCTCTGGATGGGCTGACCAATGAAGGGCTTTGCTTGCCAAAGCCAGTTTGTAAAAACTGGAAGAAGTGCCTACTTTCTCAAATGCACAGCACCAAAGCAAGGCCAAAAGGATCGTGAATAATCAAGGAAGCATGATTCCACCAAAGAAAACTAATACAACTCCAATGATCGACCCTAAAGAAGTGGAGATCTATGAATTGTCTGGGAGAGAATTTAGAATAATAATCCTCTTAAAAAAATTCAGTGAACTACAAAAAACCCCATAGTTTGAAAAGATACATGCACCCCAATGTTCATTGCAGCACTGTTTACAATAGCTAAGACATGGAAGCAACCTAAATATCCACTGATAGATGAATGGATAAAGAAGATGTGGTACATATATACAGTGGAATATTACTCAGCCATAAAAAAGAATGAAATAATGCTATTTGCAGCAACATGGATGGACCTAGAGATTATCATACTAAGTGAAGTAAGCCAGACAGAAAAAGATAAAATATCATATGATATCGCTTATATGTGGAATCTTAAAAAAAAAGAAAAAAAGATGCAACCGAACTTGCATACAAAACAGAAATAGACCCACAGACATAGAAAGCAAACTTACGTTTACCAAAGGGGAAACAGGAGGAGGGATAAATTAGGAGTTTGAGATTAACAAATATATAAATTTTATTATATGTGATATAGATAACCAACAGGGACCTACTGTATAGCACAGGGAACTATACTCAATATTTTGTAATAACCTATAAGAGAAACGAATCTGGAAAAGAATATATATATTCACACATACACAGAGAAAGAGAGAATGTATATATATGAATTATATATATATCTAAATTACTTTTCTGTACACCTGAAACTAACACAGCATTGGAAATCAATTATACTTCAATTTAAAAAAAGCAGCTGGACAGCTAAATGAAATTAAGAAAACAATGCATGAACAAATGAGAAGTTCAGTAAAGAAAGGGAAACCACTGAAGAAACCAAACAGAAATCCTAGAGTTGAAGAACATATTGATTGAACTGAAGAATTTACTAGAGAGCTTCAATAGCAGACCTGACCAAGCAGAAGAAAGAATTAGTTAACTAGAACACAGGTCACTTGAAATCATCCAGTCAGAGGAGCAAAAGGAATAAAAAGGAGTGAAGAAAGCCAACATGAATTATGAGATACCATTAAAAGAAGCAAGCTGTGCATCACTGTGTATCAGATCATCACGTGGTACACCTTAAACTTGTATATGTTATACGTCAGTAATGTCTCAATAAGCTGAAAAAAAAAATTGGAAGTATTTAAAGATTTAGATGGGAAAAAGACCTGAGGAATGAGTAGGAGTGCCATCTGATTGAGAAGGCAGTAAGGAACTAGAGGAAGAGCAGAACATTCCAGGCAGAGGAATTAGCATAAAGGGAGGTCCAGTGATGGGAAGGGCTTAGGGTGTTCAAGGATCTGAAGGAAAACTAGTGTGGTCAAGTGTAGAAAAGGGGGTTAGGTATTCAGAACGCGTGAAAAGGACCAGATTTACATCACGCAGGGCCTTTGAGCCCATGTCACGGATTTTATACATAAATCCTGAGGTAATTGGCTTGAATTTTGATCTTCTCCATCTTTCATGTAGAACTTTAAAATTATGATTTAATATAATGTATTGACTGACATGGATATACTCTTTTTGAATGTCTTCTTAATTTCCTTTTCCATTTTCCCATTGAGACTTTGTTCTTTAAGAAACACAATGTAAAGTCTTTGGTTTCATTTGTAATGAACCAGATTCTTTTTTTTTTTTTTTTTTGCGGTACGCGGGCCTCTCACTGTTGTGGCCTCTCCCACTGCGGAGCACAGGCTCCGGACGCGCAGGCTCAGTGGCCATGGCTCACGGGCCCAGCCGCTCCGTGGCATGTGGGATCTTCCCGGACTGGGACACAAACCCGTGTCCCCCGCATCGGCAGGCGGACTCTCAACCACTGTGCCACCAGGGAAGCCCATGAACCAGATTTTTAAGGTTACTGCTTTAGTTACATAATGTGGAGTAGGTTGATAAGTGTCATTAAAAATCTAATGTGGCGGTGGTTGTTGGTTAATAGAATCAATTGCAAAAGCCTAAAATAGTAGAACTGGGGTGATCAAGTGTAAGGAATTTTTTTCTGGTAGCAAGATACGAAAGGCCTTATGAACTTAGAGAACTAGAGAGAGAGATGTGCCTTTGGTGTTTCTACATATGTCTAGGAAAATAATTTATCAATGCAATTTTTATTGTCCCTTCTAACCTAGATCCATTGTTGCTTTATTGGCTGCAAGCATCACAGTCAGAACTTTTTTTCTGTATAGGTTCTGGGTTACCAGGACTTAACTTGTACAACTTATTTTAGACTAGAAATTTCTTGGAGTGGAACTTTATAAGCACTATTCTGTTTTTTTGCTCAAAAAAAAGAGCAGTTGCTTTTATTACGTAGAGTTATCAATTATCTTTCTGGCTGTTTCTCTTGAACTAGTCATGCTTTTCTTTCTTCCTGTGGAGATACATTATATAGCTAAAAATAAGTGTTTTCAACACATTCAACAGCTGAATGGAATGGAATTTGATTAAGTTTGAGTAATATAAAAACTTTTCCATTGGCTTTCTATGATTGAATTTGTAGTATGGAAAACTAAACCAATTCTTGTTTATGCTATCCAGGGTTACATAATTGCATTGTTTGAAAACAGTGTAACTCCCGTCTCCCCCAAGAACATCATTTTGTCTTTTGCGTCTCAGTTTGGGGGTTGGATAGCATAATTTCTTCTCTTAACAGTGCATTTTCTCCTGCTTGTGGCTACTATTTGTATGATTTCCTCAATAATGAGAATAAGTGGGGCTGTTTATCTGTGATAGGGGTGTGGTTGCATACACCATTAGAGTTTTTGTTCTGAATTTAGTACTGCTGAATGCCCCTTCAGTACCTTTAGCTTAACCTCTGGTCTTAAGCATGAAGGGTGATAGAGAGAAACAAGTAGAAGAGGGTAGTATGTTTGCTTGTGACCTCTTAACCCATTGAGGGTGATTCTAAAATGCATTTGCTTCTCAGAGAAGAAAAGCCAATTGTTTTTAAAATATATTTTAATATACTTAAATATATAATTTAATATATTAACTTTGGTTGATTCTTCCCTTACTCCTAAAAAAAAAGACCACTCTCTGTTAAATCACGTTGATTTTTAGGCTTGAATCATCCACCCTATTTGTGAGTTGGTCCATTCTTTCACACAAATTGAGTTTGATTTTAAACATTTTACTTGTACTGTCCCATTCACAATCCAGGTCCTGAAATATACCCCACGCATCTCAGCTAACGTGTTGAGTGATTACTGAAAGTTAGTTATGTTTTTTTCCACACTTGTTTATTCCAGTTATTCAGGATATTGTAATTATGTGTTTTTATCTTATATGGAACCAATGACATACTTGTAAGAAAAAAAAAATATTTCTGTGAAACTAAAGCTGAACGTTTTGGAAAGAAGATAAAAGTAAAAATCATTGTTTAAAAATCGTTTTTGAATTAGGTAAAAGTGAGGTAATCGTTGACTATGGGGGGAAATTTCCTTAATCTAAAAGTGTTTTAAACTGAAATTACTTTCAAATGACTTTAAGTAGTAGCCCTACTTTAACAAAACTGGAACTTGAGGGGTCCTTTTTGTACAATGCAGAATTTAAGGCACTGGATCACATGGTGAGCTTTGGGCCTCTCCTGCGTCAGAAGTTGGTGAAGCTGTGTACATTTATATGTATAATTTCTCCATTCTTCTTTTTTTCCACTCTTTAATGAACTTTTTTTAGTTAATCCATAGCAGAATTGAGTGTCACAGAAAGGGGCGTCTTGTACAGTTTCTTATCAATAATTTGTTGATTCTGGGAGCTCCAAAAGGTAACACTTTTATGTAGAATGTTGTGTATTATAAATTATTTATAAAAACATTATAAATAGCTGATTCTCAAATAGTGAATAATGAAAAACTACAGCAACTTTTCCACGGTGTGATATCTTAGTTAACACAAACTAGGATAAATTTAGTCATATAAATTTGGTTTAATGCCAAAGACAAGTTTATTAAAGAATATTGTAATTGTTTGCAATCCAAAAAGTCAGATTTTTTTTCCCACCCTTTCACGAAAACTATTAATAATTCCAAGCCTCAGGAAGTCAGGACAGCTACATCATGATATGACTTGCCTGGGTTTGATAATTTACTGAGGTAACTGCCAATTGCAATTAGGACCCTATGAGCTTAAGCAGGATAGACTTAATTATTGGCTTACTATATTTAAATCAGAAAGAAAAGCTCATACAGAATTTTGTACCCATACCCTGCAAAAATGTGAAGCTGTTTTGGACTACAATTTCATAGCTTTTGTGGCTAATGAGGCATGAAGTAAACTGGCAAGCTCACACTGCTCCGAGTACAGTGGTGCAGTGTGCATTTTCTAATTCCCAGCCCTTGGGATTCCAGCAAAGGTCACAAATTGAACAAAGTCAGGATTAATCAAAACTACAATCAAATAAAACCCAATCATTAATCCTCTTCTGAGTTGCAGAGGACTGATTGTGTCATTGTGTGAGAAACACTGAAGAGGGCTCTTTTGTAGTATATGCAGGAAAATCAACAGTAGGCGTCAAACAGAAAAATGAAGCCCTGCAGGTGAAGCTGTCTCTGGAGCCAAGAGACACTGGCAATTTATGCAGAGTTGCAAGTGAGCCTTTGGAGGGTTGAAAGGGGTGTTGGCACGAGCTGTAGAACACGCGGGGCTCTCGGTGGGGCCCTCCACAGAGGTGAGTTCACGGGCCACAGCAGCCCTGTTAGCTGGGAAGCTTAATGTTTGCGGGTAGCAGCTCCAAGCAGCAGTCTCGGCCAGGTTAACTGCCAAAAACTTACTGTGTGATTCTCAGCTCTTCGTAATTGTAAAGAAGAGTTTCTAGAAAAGCATTTCCTCCATAGGAGTAATGAAGTGTCACAATATGTCACACCCAACAAAACGAGGGACGGGTTCCCAAGGAAGAGAATTTTCAGCCCATATTTCTTCCATGCTCCTGACTTTTGACCTTACTGATGCTTGCTTGATGATGGCTCTTGTTATTTCTGCTACATTATAGTCCACAATGATCATTTCTTCATTCTTCATTCCTTCGTGTCAAGTCAGTGTCAGTTTTATTAACCCAGTTATGCTGAGAGTATAATTTAAGAATCAGTTTTGATGTTTAATTCACCCTTACTGTTGATGTTATACGTGGTATGTTTTTGCACGTGTGGTTTAAGGCTAGCACTCGCCTCTGTTGATTAGCTTTCTGCTTTGCTCACATAGCAAATAGAAAAATTCTTAATCTTTGCCCCATCTCGGATTTGGTAACTGATTTGAAAGCCCCCAAACAGGTGATTGTTGTAATCACGGCTCATTGAGTTTCTGTTCCTCACGTTGCTTTTTGCTGTTGTTGTGCTAAGCCCTCTGGATACAGAGCAGTGTCTGGTGTCCATCCATGCACACGTTGCTGGTCAGTCCCATAAACCTGCGTTGCTAAAAGTGTCGCTTGGGTTGATGGCAGGACTTCATTGTGATGAGGTATCACTTCAGACTTTGTCTTTCTTTCCATTTAGGTTCTTCTATATTACCTTTTGGTATCATTGCCAAAGTATCGTGAGTTGAGTTTATCGTTAGAAGTTTTCATGATTTGACTTATGTTTTCACACTTGTGGCCATCACAGAGATGTAACTGGCATGTTTAAATCCTGGATTTCTTTACTTAACCTGTAATAAGGTTTAATTTTCAGAGTGCCTAAAGCTCTGGTAGGACTGGGAAAGCATAGAGAACACTTGTGCAACTCTCGTGTGTTTATGGTGGGAGGAGGCCTCTCGGTTCATTTTCTTTGACATATCGTCTTTCTGACTTTACATATGTAAACAAAATGTTAGACACATTGTTCTGCAGTTAGTATTTTAACTGAAAAGTGTCGTGTGTACTTATTAATGTCAACATAAAGGTCTGCATATTCTGTTTAGCAACTGCTTGGGGTTCCCTTGTATATATGTCCCATTGTTTTTTCTGTCATTTTTCTGCTCAAGGTCATACAGATTTTTTTCCAGTTTTGCAAAATTACAAACAGTACTGCAAAGAACATTGTTATGCTTGCGTCTTCTCACATATTTAAGCATATTCTCTGGGAGAGATTCATTAATGGGATTACTCAGTCAAAACGTGAAGCAAATTTTATTTTGATTCCCTTGCTAAACTCCTCTTAGCAGAAGGCTCTACCACAGACTCCTGCGTGTACTGTGTATTATCTGGCTTTTAAGTTTTTGCTGACCCATTTCTATATTTGGGATGCCTTCCGTTACTCCCTCTCGTCCTCCTTCAGCAGTATGGTATTCCACAGTACTGTACTTACTTAGTCCTCCACCGATGGCCATTCAAGTTACTCCTGACACTTAAGCCATTTTACACACACTGCTGCAAAATAGTAACACATTCGTAATAAGACAGAATTTTCATAAATATAAGAATAACTTGTATAAAAGGTATTTCAACCGATGTGCGAGTATTTCTGTAGCATAAAGCCCCAGCAGTGGAATTGTAGGGTGAGACAGCATATGCATCTGTAATTCTAGCTAATATTGTTGAATGAAAAAGCAGGGCGGAAAGCAGTGTGCAGAGTGTTTTCGAGGGGGGAGGCAAAAGCATATGTGTATGCAGGCACACACATGCTTATGTGTTATCATCTGGGTCAGTGGGAGGGAAGATGACAAAGGTCAGACAAGCACACACACGCATAAATATATAATTTTCAATCGTTTAAAAAATTTTTAACCATGTGAATGTATTGCCTATGTAATATTTTAAATATTTCTTTAACATAGTAGTAAAAGCATGAGCTTTCAAATTAGAACTAAATTTAAATGTATACCGTGTGACCTTCAGCATAAATATTTAATTTACTCTGAACCTCTGTTTTCTCATGTATGTAAATGAAACTAGTAGATGCTTGTTTTGCAGAGTTGCATAATTCAATGAGAAACTGTGGGAAAGTGGGTAACACAGTGGCCAGCTCATGCTGCATTTGAGCAGAGAGTAAGTTCTTTTGGATTCCTTCCATTCTTTCAGCCAAAGGTAGTTCTGTAATATGAAATCCTGAGAGGTAGTATTTAGAGGGATAAAACTTAATCAGAGAATGTCTGTTGTCTGTTGCACTCTATTTAAATGCGAATATAGGGGCAGAATTGAACCATTTATTTTACTCAGAAGGAGGCCATTACCCAGGCTTGATCTTTGTGACGGTGACTTCTTTTATCTTACCAGACAATGGAAAAATGAATACGAGTGGGAAACTAATATATATTTATTACTTTTATATATATGCACACACACGCAGAGAGAATAGAGTTGTTACAGTGAGTATAACATTTATTCAGAAGCTGACATGAGCAACCCTTAAGCCAGGCTCATATGTTATCAGGCACGTATGTTGTAGTCTTGTATTGATGTGTGTGTGTGTGTGAGAACTGGATCTACTTATAAGCCACTATAATTTAGCCAGTGATAGCTTCTGGGTAATTCCTGCAAAGAAATAAATTTTGAATTAGTGTTGTGTATATACGCATAGCGGAAGAATATCAGCTTTTGAAAATAACAAGTACATGTTATCACTACAATATATTAAAATGTCTTGTGTTTCTTCCAAATTTACTCCATTAGTTTTCCCTCCCAAGTCATTTGTACCTCAAGGACTTCATAAAACTTGCCTTGTCAAGAATATCAAATTAGAAAAGACTCTTGGCAAGTTTCTATAAAACTTTCTAGAAACCAGTGGTTTCTATAAACATCCAAGCTGCCTTGACTATTGGTCTCCAACTCCAAAGAAGCGAAGAGATCCTAAGTGCAATTCTTTTTGTTTTGTTTTGTTTCTTTTTTGTTTTATTCTCTTCCCAAAATTTTGCATCTTGCATATGACTTTTGTCCTTTTTCTCTGCATCAGTTTGCTTGGGAGTGCCTCAGATTACCCACTCCAATCTCTTTGCCACTTCAGATGGTCAGCAATTATAAAAGATAAATTATTCACTAACACAAATAAAGGTGTAGCTATGAAAGTCCTTCTTTTTATATTTACTACTTAAGAGAACAGAAAGTGATTTTAGGTATTTAAATTGACTTCATAGGATATTAATCTAATTACTGTCCAGACTTTCTTCTGAAATGTTACAAGAATTCATATTCAGAAGCATACTCAACTGCTGCAACTCATTCTTATGTTAATATACCATCTACTTCTTTCCCTGTAAGTCTTTGGATGACCTCTGCTTAAATTCACTAAAATATCTAAACAGGTAATATGTATACACACACATACTGCATTCTGTGTTACTGAAGGAAGTTTCACTTAATAATACGTTCCTGTCTACATGTAGAACATTTTGATATTTTATACTGTTTCACTTATTTCAATACAGTTAGAACAGCACTAAAATAACGGATACTACTGTGTTCTTTGTTTATCAAGAGTTCTGGTGTCCACCATTTCTAACTCTTTGAAGATGTTACAGAACCTCAAGGTTTTCACATATTTCCTCAGGTCAGCTTCCACATGGGCTACCTTATCTATAAACATTACAGTTTCTACATGTGGACTACAACATACACAATTATGCAGCAGGTCTGCAGTTCGTATTCTATTCTGCCTATATAATATAGAATATCCAATGTATACAACACTCAAAAAGATTTGGGGGGGTAACTTTTGCAATTTCCATTTTAGAATTTTTTTCTGTGGCCGCAAAGCTTAGCTAACCCTTAAAGAGTCTTATTATTACAAAAAATATTGCAGAGAAAAAACATGCCACATGGTCCTTCTAGAATGATTCTGGGGACTCCTCTTTGACTCTCCTGCTCACAAACATTTTGTTTCTAAATACTTGATTTCTCTTGTCCTCTCTGTACCGTAACTTGTACCTTCATGGTGATTTTTGCTTGGATTTCCTTAATTGCCTCCTAAGTGGTCTTCTTGTCTCATTGTAACGCATGCTTCACATTGCCTGACGTAATGATTGGTATAAAATTCAGATCTGCTGAATCTTCTCCTTAAAATTTTTCAACGTCACTATCTCCGACCGTTTACATCCTCCACAAGAAAACTTATTTTTCTTAGTATGGTACGTGTAGCTCTCCGTGATCTCTCTCCTGCTTTCTGCTACCCCTACATGTGGTTGTAGTTCATTTATTCTTGTTGCTGTGTAGTAGTCCAGCCTGTGACTGTACCTTAGTTTATTTATCCATTCAACTGTAGATAAAAATTTGTTTGGATATCTTTCAGTTTGGATATCTTACAGAAAGACCACACTAGATTTTATTTACCTCTTTACTTATAGTCTCTTCCAATAGATTCACTATTTATTGAGGCCAGATTGTTTTCATCTTGTACCTTCTAGTACATTACATGGCCTGTGAGTGTTTTTTGAAAGAGTGGAGAGAGGGAGGACGAAGGTTATTCTGTTATTGTAGAACAAATTAGACAACATCCATCGCCATTCTCAGAATGGTAATTTTTTTTCTTTATATATTTATTTATTTTTGGCTGCGTTGGGTCTTCGTTGCTGCGCACAGTCTTTCTCTAGTTGCTGCAAGCGGGGGCTACTCTTTCTTTGTGCAGGCTTCTCATTGCAGTGGCTTCTCTTATTGTGGAGCACAGGCTCTAGGCACGCGGGCTTCAGTAGTTGTGGCTCGCGGGCTCTGTAGTTGTGGCTCGTGAGCTCTGTAGTTGTGGCTCACCGGCTGTAGAGCGCAGGCCTCAGTAGTTGTGGCGCACGGGCTTAGTTGCTCCGCGGCATGTGGGATCTTCCCAGACCAGGGCTCGAACCCGTGTCCCTTGCATTGGCAAGCGGATTCTTAACCACCGCGCCTCCAGGGAAGCCCTAGAATGGTCATTATAAAAACAAAATCGGCCCTATATTTCTCAGGCTGCTTCCTGCAGCTGTGTTCACTCATAGGCCTTTGTAATGGAAAAGTGAATTCTCAGCACCTCTTTTTAAAATGTAGGGATTTATTAAGCTGCGACTTTCCCATTATCTCTACTTAGTAAATTCTTCCACTTCCATGACTATGGAGCACATATTTATTTCTCTTAGAAACAAAATTGTCTACATGAAATCAGTGGTAGAGTGTTCATATATAAAATTAAGCTCTCACAGTTGGTGGAAGAATACTGATGTCAGATGGAATCAGACCTGTACCTTTCTGAACCTTTCCATGCCAGGAATCCACCAGGAATGAGATTAACCTTAGAATTTGAAAAAGGGAATCCTTATCATGTAAAGTGTAATCTGAGGAGATACAGAATTAAGAAGTCCAGTTTGTTGTTCAGATCCACTCATAAACTCAATCTTTACTGAGTTCATCCACAATTTTCCTTACATGTTCTTATTCAAGAAGTTACAATGTTGTGATTGAAGCATAGGGAATCCCCCAGGATTCTGTCTTGGATTTAACTTAGTTTCTTGACATGCAGCTACATTGTGTCTTTTCTAAACTGGAAGCAAAACTGATGCAAAGAGAGGTGGCCCTGGTCAGTTCACAGTCACTCTAATAGGAAGCAGGATTGATTAATGGGGTGGAAAATAAGGCTTTGTTTTCTTTTAATACATTTGAGAGAGAAGTAAAGTCACCCCTCATTATTTGTGGGTTCCATATATGCCAATTCACCAGCTTCTAACACTTATTTGTAACTCCAAACGCAGCACTCAGACACTCTCACAGCCATTCGTGGACGTGGGCAGAGTGGCCGGGCTTTGTGACTCACCTCTGTGCACATCCCACTGGGGCTGAGCCACGTGCTGTCTGCCTTCTCATCTGGCTCTCACACTCCACACAGGGTCCTCTTCATGGTCTGTGGAGGCCACTTGTTTCCCCTCTTTGCACGAAGGGCTGCCTGGTGTACCTCTGATGTGCCTTACGGGTGAAACACGTGTGCTGGTGAAGCTCCATTCAGGCGTGAGCAGTTAGTCGTGTTAATGAGTCAACAGTGTGTGTTAAATATGGTGTGTTTAACAAAAACACACATAAAACATGGTTAGGTATTGACTGGGTGGTGTAAACGTTGTACCCAGAAGCTCGCAGGAACCTCATCCTGTATTTCCCTTAGGCGCAGCAGGTCAGGATTTGTGAATTCAGTGTTCACAGCTACTTTATAGAGCATCACTACCACGAGTAAGGGGCCTTGTCTGTACTTGATGGCCTTTTACTCCTGCTGTTAACAAGCTGGATTTACTCCTATTTTCTCAGTCTTTTCCCTCCAGCACCTGTTACAAATCAATTGACCTTCACTTTGCTACACATATTTGTAACTTTATCTCAGGGTTAAATTGTTTTTACTGCCTGTTCTCATGAGACACAAGTACCTCTCCTGGAAGTAGCAGTTGCCTGCTGCTCATACACCAGGAGCCTGACTGTCAATGATGTTTTTAAGTCATCAGTTGTACATCGGATTATCAGCATAGAAAATGTAGCTTCTGCTTTGAATTATCTCTTTTACTTCTGCCTGTAATTTAAAGGCAAACTAGGCTTCATTCCTAGAAACTTGAGACTTTTAAAGTTTGTTCTACTCCTGATGAAGATTCTCTATGGGCACTTCAGATGGAGTATCTTTTACCGGTGGTTTTAGGTACTATACTGGGAAGTCAGGCTGTTGGTTTAGAAATCTTTATAAATAACACTTGGGTGTTTATAGAATATGTGTCTGTCTTCCTTTACTGTTTCCTGCTTCCATAAGTTTATTGAATTCATTGTACCCAGCTACACAGTGTGGGGCATTTCTCACCTTTCATGCTAATAAAATTAAGTAAATACATAATCGCTCCCATGTTAATAGCATATTCCTAGAAATAAGGAATTACTTCTTTCCATACCAGTCCTTTTAGAACCAGTGATCAGATCATTTTCTATGTTTTAATGCTTTGAGGAGTAGTCAGTCATATGCTTGCAAGTTTGTAACAGATTGAATAAATGTCCTTGTGCTCATATAGGACTATATACTTGAATTGATATCTACCTACTTGATACAGTAAGGGACTTAGATCCCGCATTGTTAAAGTA
Source organism: Lipotes vexillifer (assembly GCF_000442215.2). Classification (NCBI taxonomy): domain Eukaryota; kingdom Metazoa; phylum Chordata; class Mammalia; order Artiodactyla; family Lipotidae; genus Lipotes; species Lipotes vexillifer. Next base: position 7,843,803 of record NW_006797390.1, read on the forward strand.
TTCGACATTGAATTAGTCTTATACAGTGTTTAGAACTATGGGAGTTTCTAATCTACACCTGGGGCAAAATACCTAATTGGAGACACCGCCTTTTTCAATATGAAATTTCAGAATTTATTTACTTAACAAAAGTTAAGAAGCAAGCTGTTATCTTTTCTGTCCTCATTGTATGTGGATGCTCTATAATATTTTGTACCCTACTAGTTAACCCCCTCCTTTTTTTTTTTCCCTCGAGACTGTTTCTTCCCTTTGACTCTGTGGTACCCTTTTCTCATACTTCTTATTTATCTCTGGTAATGACCTTTTTTTTCTGTTTTGAACCATAATTCTGTATTTCAGTTATTTGTCTGTGAATCTGTGTTCCCCACTTCACTGCGAATCGTTTCTCATTTCTCTCTCTCCATTGCAGTACCTAGCACACATTAATTATTATAATATATAGTAGATAGTAAGTAATTATGGACGTGAACTGTTTGCACTACTTGAGCGTTGGTGCTCCCTTTGGCCTGAGCTTGCCTGTCCGCCATCCGCACTCACTCTGGGCAGAGGCTTCCCTCCCTTTGCTGCTGAGGGGTTGTGTTGAAGAAGGGGAGCTCTGGAACCAGCCTCTGCCTCCTGAGTCCTCTGTCTTCAGCCTCTTTTCACCTTTGAATTCCGACTTCACTCGCTGCTGAACAGCTTTTCACACAGTAAATACGGCAGTGTCGTTTCCCAACTTAAAATTCTTTCAGTAGCGCCCATCTCCGGGAGGATAAGCCTCAACTTCTTACGTAGCGAGCCCTGCGCAGTCTAGTCTCAGCCGTCTTCCTAGCTCCTTCTTCTGCCCTGTCTTCTCTCCTGCTCTCCTGCCCCTTACTTACCCTTGCACCATACACGCAAACACCGTAAACACAATGAGTTTTGACCTCTTGTGGTTTGCTGGTTTGCTGGAAATGGGGCCACTGCAGTGTCCGTGAGGAAGCAGTGATGTTTACTTTTGAGGAAGGCATTCCCCTCTTCAGATTTATTAATTCATTTAACAAACTTAAATTATTAAGTCTGGCCATTATTATTGGCCAGACACTGATAGGTGATAAGAGGGGGGGGGATAATACAAAGGTAAATAAAACCCCCGGGAGTTCACAATAGAGAAGACAGGCTCCAAACGAGTGTAAGATGGCATCTGGTAAAGGCATGGACGCTCAGAGAACCAGCTCACAGGGCATTTGATGGGGAGGGGAGATCACAGAGGAGATGAGGACAAATGAGCTACGGTTTAAAGGTTAAGATTTTCGCCACAGAGGGAAAG
>NW_006797390.1:7845124-7845597 GCF_000442215.2 Lipotes vexillifer
TCTGGGCTGGTCAGCGCTGGAGCTGCGTGGATGGAGGGAGCTGCTCGGTAGGGACAGACTGTACTTGAAGGCCGGGGAGGTCTTCTGTGCGGATGAAAGGAAGAATGATCCCCGTCAGTCTGCAGCGCTAAAGGCATGGCTGTGTTCGGGCAGCAGCAGGCAGAAAGCTGGGAGCGCGCTATGAAGACATCAGTGTGTGTTTCCCAAGCTTTGGGCATTTTTCCTGTATTTCGAGCCTTTATTGTAAGGATATAAAAATAACAAGTTTGGGGCTTCCCTGGTGGCGCAGTGGTTGAGAGTCCGCCTGCCGATGCAGGGGACGCGGGTTCGTGCCCCGGTCCGGGAAGATCCCACGTGCCGCGGAGCGGCTGGGCCCATGCGTGAGCCGTGGCCGCTGAGCCTGCGCGTCCGGAGCCTGTGCTCCGCAACGGGAGAGGCCACAGCAGTGAGAGGCCCGTGTACTGCAAAAAAAA
>NW_006797390.1:7847202-7858420 GCF_000442215.2 Lipotes vexillifer
CGCGTCTAGAGCCTGTGCTCTGCAACGGGAGAGGCCGCAACAGTGAGAGGCCCGCGTACCGCAAAAGGAAAAAAAAAAAAAAAAAAAGTTTGTATCTCTTAGGAATACCCTGTGGTCACTACGTGGGCAGTGGATGAGGTTGGGGACCGGGCAACGAGAGCCTGTCGGGAGTGGGTACGGGAGCCCGAAGAAGCGACTTCGGTCAGGAAATGGCAGAAGGTGTGGCGAGTCTCTCAAGAGTAAAACATAGAGAATTTAGGTCACTGGTACTTTTTGAGACTCCTGAGAGGCAGTACAGTCTTTTTTACATTACAGACTTCAGAGTCAAACAGGGCTGGACACAAACCCTGTCTCTGCTGCCTACTCTGTAGGTGTGACCTTGGGCAAGTTAGCCTCTGTGAACCAACTTCCATCACTTATAAGAATGAGCGGAGCAGTCACTATCCACAGGGATGCTGTCAGCATCTTGCCATGAGAAGAGAGCACGGTGTGGACCAGCTCCCGGTGCACGTTGGTCTCCTTCCTTCCTTTCCATTCTCTTACTTTACACGTAAGGGAACTGGCGTTCGGAATGGCCAAGTGATTCATGCACAGTCAGAAGCCAACTTAGTGACAGAACTGGTGCCAGATCCCACTTTGATTGCCACTGGATTCTTTCCACTATTCCAAGAAACATCCATATTCATTTAATTCTCATGTGTACAGTTTTCAATGAGGAAAAAAAACACTATTGGTTCATCTTTTTTTTCTATCCTGATAAGATCTGGGGCTTATAGAAATTGCTGTGTATTAAGCATTCATACACTGACCCCATTCCAGAAAGGCGGGTGTTGGATTCCAGCATATGAACATCTTCAGTGATGATAATTCCACGGTTCTCAGCAGTTTCTTTTAGGTCCACCTCTTCTCAACTGGTACAGTTCTCCAATTCTGAACTTCTATCTTTATTGAAAATTGCTGTAACTTGCCTCAGTAGTCATTTTCCCATTTTGAGCCTGTTTGTATTTTCTAAACTTTCATTTCCAACTTGCTTTTCCAGTTTGCCAACCTCAATTTGTCCATTTTAGGTTTTGTTGGATTAATTCAGTGACCTCTGACTTGCTTTTCCACGTGTGATCTTCCTTACTCTTGCTGATTAAAAATGAGTAAGAGTTCTTGTGCCTCAACAGTGGATTAATAAAGAGAATTCTAGTCTAGGAATTGAGAAACCTTCTTTTTCTTCCATCTCTCTTTTTATAGGAAAAATTACATTTGTAAAGTAATCTCATATCTTAAAAAAGAGGGTCCAATTTGGTATACAGTATATGTTTTGTGAGGAATGTGAATATTCTATATACTTTTGACAGTAAAGTTGGGCATAAGTATGTAGTGTCTGAAACCTGAATAATTCTAATTTTAAAGTCTGAGTGTGGGCAGAAAGAATAGTACATCAGTTGCAGAGAAATTGTGTGGCCATGTTTTACCCAGAGAAAAATTAAAGACTTAAACCCACATTCCAAAATAGAAAAGACGCTGGGAAAATATTTTGCTTAGAAGGAATGATTGCTTTTTGGTTTTGTCTGCTTTAAAAAACAAAACAAAAAAACAACCCCACGTGTCTCTTCTTTTAAATGTGCTTCTTGAGACCATTGTTAGCTGTTCCTCCCTCCCGCTGTGCTTCACTCTTCACCAGGATTTCAGTTCTGCTGTGTTACCTTCTAAGCTCTGCGTCTCAGTCAGACTTGAGCCCACGTTGTTGGGGTCACATCAGAGGTGAGTCAGTGCTCCTGTCTCCCCCGAACTCACGTGTCCACTTTCCCGCCCTTAGTCCTCATAATAGGGTATTCGAATGGTGGCCATGTAATGGCAAATCCAGTGTTAGGCATTTCCTACTCTGAGCTAATCGATCCAATAAAATTAAAGTGGATAAATGGGTGCAGTAGGTTTAAAACATATCTGTCTGTTATGGATTTACTTTTACTTTAGAGAAGTCAGAAAATCCAGGACTCCTTAAGAAGCTCAGCCTTCTCTCACCCTTGGCAGCTGACAGGCATGCTGTTGAGGTGGTAATGAACCTGAAAGTCTGCCCTCCTGGCCGAGTGGGAGGGGAGCCCAGACAGTGCACTCGCCTCACTCTGGAGCCTGCCAAGATTTTTACTTCTTCCTAGAATGCATCTCAAGAAGATTAGCTCGTGGACTTTCCAGGGTACCTGTCACTCATGGAGACCAAAGAAGAATATACATCGTGTTACTCTTAACATAGCAAGTCAGAGGTTATAGTCCCAGTCACTGTAATGCAGGTAAAGAGGAAACAGTGGAAGGACTGTGTGTGTGTGTGAGTGAGTGAGAGAGAGAGAGAGAGAGAGAGCGAGAATGAGAATGAATTATGTGCAGAGAAATAACTGTGGCCACATTTTACCCAGGGTGAGGATGAGGGAGATATATGTATTTAAAAACTATCTGATACTGCGTATAGTAGGCCAAATTAGACATCCCAGAATTATTAGCTACACCTGTTTATTTGATTTCTGGGAGTGTTTTCGAACCATCTCAAACTCAGTTGAAAACAATGTCAGTACTTAAAGTAAACCTTCCAGGGTTGTTTTGAGTCTCAGATGCTGGTGAATCTCTCATTATTCTAAATGGAGATTATGCTTCCGCTGACCATTGTTCTCCAGGTCTCACAGCAGCGAAGCATTTGCTCCCTCTTCCGTCTGCCCGCCCCTCCCCACCTCACATACTGCACCCCTGCGGGCAGCGGCACTTCACGCACACACTCTGCCCCACACAGTGGCAGCTCAGTGTGAACATGCAAACACTGTTTAATTAATGAATGTTTACTAAACATGTAATATTGCTGGGCTTTGAAAGTCTCTAAAATTTAAAAAAATCAATTATATGTAGCAAAAAAATTTATTACTTTTGTAATGCATGATACCCTCTGCATTGCTCAGTGTTCCTTTTATAAACACTCCTGTAACCAAAAATCTTCACTTGTGAACAGCAAACCTTTACATGATGAGTTGGAATGTCACCGTGTACTTACTAGGCGAGAAGAGCTGTGCGCCTCTTCCGTTACTTTGGCAACTTGTTTTGTGTCTTGTGATTTTTCTTTTTTAATAAGTCAATCAAATGCAATAAGATAGTTTTTCAGTTTCTGATACTCAGTCTATAATTCAAGTAATAACATTTTCTGTGATTCCAGTGTTCAAGACATGGGGTGGTTTTTTTTATGGAAAATTTTAAACATATTTAAAAGTAGAAAGTAGAACAGTGAACTTTGGTTAACAGTGATCAACTTATGACTAATTTTATTTTATCTGTATTCTTACTTCCCCCATTCTGTTTTATTTTGAAGCAAACTGTAGACATCATATTATTTTATCCTAAGTCATTCAGTATATATTTCTAAACGATGAGAGTTCTGTTTAAAACATGGCAACAGTACCATTATCACAGCTGAAAAAACTTAACAGTAATTCTTTATTTTCTTCAAAGTTAGTGTTAACATTTACCAGGCTATTTCTAAATGGTTTGTACTTTTGGTTACTTGTAGCTTGTGGAACTCAGCATCCAAACTGACACACACTGCTTTGTGTGTCTCTTAAGTCTATTTTAAGTTCCCTTCCATCTCTTTTACCCCTTTCAGTATATTTGTTGAAAAAAACCAAGTTCTTAGCCCTGCATTCTGGGTTTTGCTAATTGCATCGCTATGGAGACATTTAACATTTTGCCATTAATAGAATTTTTTATTATAAATTGCTTCTTAGATTTACAGGCTTGTCAGATTACAGTATTTTCAGTAATCATATTCTTGTTGGTAATGTTGCTATTTAATCATATAGGTCAAAATTAGAGTTAGAATCTCAGCCATTTTTTAGCCGTGTGAATTCAAATAAGTTAATTAATTTCTCTGTGTCTCTCCCATCTCTGAAGTGAGAATAATTATAGCGCCTCTCTAGGTTGTTGTGAGAATTAAATTAAATCAACATTGTTGTCCGTCGTGGTTGTGATCATAGTAATCAACAGGTGTATCAATGGCTTAAAATTGGTCCTCTGATTTCAGGAAATATTTGATAGGTCATTTCCTACTTATTATGTGATGAAAAACTTGTCTTTTTGATATTCATAGAGAGGCTCATTCTCCTTCCTTTCTTGGTCTTAGGCAAAATATGAACTTAGGGAAGTTTTTTTAATTTATGTAGTGTCAATTCTTTTACTTTTTAAAATTTTTTTAATGTTTTTTTAACATCTTATTGGAGTATAATTGCTGCACAATGTTGTGCTAGTTAGCGCTGCACAACAAAGTGAATCAGTCATATGCATACGTATATCCCCATATCCCCTCTTCTTACCTCTCCCTCCCTCCCACCCTCCCTACCCCACCCCTCTAGGTGGTCACAAAGCACCGAGCTGATCTCCCTGTGCTATGCGGCTGCTTCCCACTAGCTATCTACCTTACGTTTGGTAGTGTATATATGTCCATGCCACTCTCTCACTTCGTCCCAGCTTACCCTTCCCCCTCCCCGTGTCCTCAAGTCCATTCTCTACGTCTGTGTCTTTATTCCTGTCCTGTCCCTAGGGTCATTAGAACCATTTTATTTTTTGATTCTATATATATGTGTTAGCACACGGTATTTGTTTTTCTCTTTCTGACTGACTTCACTCTGTATGACAGACTCTAGGTCCACCCACCTCACTACAAATAATTCAGTTTCATTTCTTTTTATGGCTGAATAATATTCCATTGTATATAATGTGCCGCATCTTCGTTATCCATTCATCTGTCAATGGACACTTAGATTGTTTTCATGTCCTGGCTATTGTAAATAGTGTTGCAATGAACATTGTGGTACGTGACTCTCTTTGAATTATGGTTTTCTCAGGGTATATGCCCAGTAGTGGGATTGCTGGGTCATATGGTAGTTCTATTTGTAGTTTTTTAAGGAACCTCCATACTGTTCTCCATAGCGGCTGTATCAATTTATATTCCCAGCAACAGTGCAGGAGGGTTCCCTTTTCTCCACACCCTCTCCAGCATTTATCGTTTGTAGATTTTTTGATAATGGCCTTTCCTTCATTTTTAACTGGTCTCACCTTTTAAAACCTCTAGTAGTAGTAGGATTTGGGACCTTCCTAGATTAATCTTCAATTTCTCTTATATCTTTAACTCCTTGGGTTTTATTTCTTCAGTTTTGGGGGTATTTTCCTGACTTTCTTTCAGTCCTTTTGACTTTTTTTTATTTTGGTGATGAGTGTTTTAACTGTCTTATAATCTGAATGTTCTTTTTTCATGACCTCCTAGATTCTGTTTTGTAGCTTTAATATCTTCTTGAATTTCTCTGAGAAAAGTAATTAGACCTTTTTAAGAACTTTCATCTGTTTCCTGAGTGGTATTTCCTTCTGCCTCAGTTATTATTTATTTTCTCTTTCATTTTGGAGGTTTTCCACATACGTCTGATGATCCTTAATGGTCCATTCATATTTAAGAACTGAGTTGATTGCAGTAGGTGGCTGCATTGAGATTCCTTTAGTGGTGTTTATAGGTTTCCTTTCCTGCTAGGCCTCTCCTCTGAATGAGGCAGCTGGCAAGTAGTTTTATTTACATAAACAGAACTTGTTAACCGTCAGACATCTCGTTAGGATGGATGGGCATAGATCCAGGTTGGAGGGTCTCCCCAGTCTAGAATGAAGAATTTACTCGGGGGCACCAATTCTGACATAAGAGCTTTACAGCTCCCTAAGTAGTTTATTTGGTATCATAGAGGACCCAGTCATATTTCTTTGCTTGCTTGCTTGTTATAGCTGGGGAAAATAATAAGCCGCATGTCCTGTATAAGAAGACAGGAGAGTGAGGAGGGACAGCTGCTGCAGTGAGTTAGTAGTTAGAGTTTGAATGAATTCCCTTATTTTGGGCTCCTCCTTTCTGTCCCGCCCACAGGCTTGTTTGAGTCCTGAATTTCTTTGGAGTCTTTCAGGGAGGACTTGCTCCCATCTCACAGTTAGCATCCTACTGCATTTCCCTGGACTGCGGGATACTCCTCCAGTCCTGTTCATCTGGCAGTGCACTTGCTTCTTTTTATCTCTTTTAGAAATTCTCTGAGCGCTCCCATCTGATATTGATACTAAAGAAATACAAATAGGAAATAAACCCATAACAGAAGTTATTTCCTTTTTATCTTTCTTCACTATCATTTTAATGGAGTCTCCATTGGATTGGAGGAGCTTTCAGACACCAAGATGAAAGGGATAATGGGAAGTTCATATCGCTACTGACAAATGATAGTTATTGAAGATCAGTTCATTCATTCATTCACCAGACATTGATTAAGTAGCATTATGTGCTAGAAAGTACTCTAATATCAAGAGATACACAAGGGATCAAGAAAGATAAGAGCACTGCCTTTATGGAGGCGGAGGATACATTTTAGTGTATTTTAGACATAGAATAAGTAAACAAGATAGTTTCAGACAAGGATTAAGTAACGGGAAGAAAATGTAAGAGATCTTTCATAGAAATTGACTGCTGGAGGGATTTTGTAGTATGTTGGGGTTGGGGAAAATTTTAGATTAGGGGGTCTAAGAATGCTTCTTTTAGGTCTTCCTTGAACTTTATCTCCTTAATGTTGTAAAGAAGTTAGCCATGTGACTGTCTGGGGTAAGAGCATTCCAGGCATAAATTGGTGCAAATACAGAGGCCCTGATGCAGGATTGAACTTGGTCTGTTAGAAAAATAGAAACCAAACCATTGAGTATAATAAATGAGGGGATTCATAGGAAGTGTGCCCAAAGATATAGGCAAAAACCAGGTCATTTAAAGTCTTAAAGGAGTTTGAATTTTATTCTAAATAGAGTGGGAAACCGTCAGAGAATTTTGACCAGGGTGGTGGCATGGTGTAATTTATGTTTTTAAAGTTTATAGATCTATAATATATTTTGTAAGTTGAGCCTTTGGCATTCTGATGGTTTGGATATTGGGGATGAAGGAAATGGAGGAATCAAGGATTGCTCATTTCGTTTTGGCTCGAATAATTGATCCTGCATAGTTCTATGGATATTTGTATTCTGCTCTGGTGATGTGCCCTGGGTGGCCCAGATTTCAGCACTGGCCACAGTGGTGACACTTACTTAGGTTGCAAGATTTCTAGTTTACACTCAAGTGCTCAGACATTTATTCAGCATAGCCAGGATGGATGGAACCAGAGGGACTTCCAGGCTTAGCAGTATGCTGTGCTGGAAGTAGTCCTCTCCCACCAAACTGTCATGCTTTTGAATTTGAGATGACTCTAAGTTTTAAAGCAGCCACTTGAATGTGAGGAGTACACTGTTCAATTTACGTAAGTGAGAAGATTCTGCCATGGTTGCTTGGTCCAGTTTTTCAATTGTGAAAGCCTGTAGTAGCAAATTCAGATGTATTCAAGGGCTAAGCAGATAATGTAAATTATTGAAATGGAAAATAATATAAATGATTAAAGTGGGACAGTGTGAAAGCATTCGTGTTCACTTAAAAACAAAATACCATGCAGATGAAACACTCGTGTAAACCATATATAGACTGCGGGAAGCAATTTCTGGTATCTCTCTAATCTTGTCAACAGTTCTTTGTCGGGGAGCAGTAAATTTTTATTTTTCAAAGTGGAAAGGCAAGTGACATCAGCATTGTGGAGGCATAAGATGTTTCCTCCCACCTACACCCCCCCGCCAAATATTCAGCATCCATCTAGGAATAAAAGTGTCTTTATGGGAGCTGTAGGATCTGTCATCGTGCACAAAGAGATCTGGAAGGAATATCGCCCACCCATGCATTGTGTATGTAATAGGCAGACAGACCTCATTCCCTGTTGTAGACCCTGAAGTGACTCGTGAACCAGCTCCAGGTCCTCTTGACTGAGGTCTCTAGGACCCAGGGAGCCCCTGGAGAACACTGACTTAAACAGTCACCCACAGAGAAGAGAGCCTTTGTGGAAGTCCAGGTTTACAGAGGATCTAGCACTCCACTGGAGTAAAAAAAGTGAGTGTGGATGCACTGAAGCAGGCAGTTAGTAAAGCCTGGTGGTGGCTGCACCTTCAAACGTGAAGGCAGCAATCAAAACTCAAAGGAACATCAAAAATCAAGGAAGCACGACACCACTGAAGGATCACAGTAACCTTCCATACTGAGCCTAAAGAGGTGGAGATCCATGATTTACTCACTAAAGAATTCAAAATATCTGTTTCAAGGAAACTCAGTGAACTGCAGGAAAACAGAAAGACAATTTGGTGAAATCAGGAAAATAATATAGGGACAAAATGAGAAGTTTAATGAGATAAGAAATCATGAAAAAGAACCAAACAGAAATTCCTCTCTCTCCCCTTCTCTAACTGAAGGATTCCTTGTGTGTGGGCTCTTGGCCTCCTGGAAGTTATTGTGTCTCTTGCATCATGAGGGGAGAAAGGTTGAGATGCAGACTTAGACAGGCTAAGAGAGGCCAGATCAATCCATCTGAGGATCAGTGAATTTCATTCATTTCATTGAGTGTAATGAAAAGTCTGCTGCATCAACAGCAGACTTGGTCAAGCAGAGGAAAGAATCAGTGAGAATGAAGGCATGAGCTTTGAAATTACCCAGTCAGAGGAGAACAATAACACAAGCGTGAGGAACACCCAAATGATCTGTGGGATGCCATCAGGAGAGCCAGTCTGTGAAGTATTGGGGTTCCAAAAGAAGAAGAGGGTGAGAAGGGGGCAGAAAGCTTTAGTTAAAGAAACAATAACTGAGAACTTGCCAAATCTGGGGTGAGATTTGGATATTGAAGCACATGAACCTCATAAGTCACCAAACAAAACAACTTAAAGAAGTCCTCTCCTTCCTATCCAGCATAGTACTGATATCCTTGCCAGCACAATTAAACAAGGAATAGAAATAAAAGGCATCAGAGGTGAAAAGGAAGAAGTAAAATTGTCTCTGTTTGTACATAACATGATTTTATATATAGAAAATCCTAATGATATGACCAAAAAACTTAGATCTGATTAACAAAGTCAGTAAAGTCGCAGGACGGAAGCAACACGCAAAAATCAGTTGCATTTCTACACACTGACAACAAATTATCTGAAAAAGAAATAAAGAAGATGATCCTATTTATAATAATATCAAAACAATAAAATACTAAAAATAAATTTAACCGAGGAGGTAAAAGATCTATATATGGAAAACTCTAAGACTTTGATGAAAGAAATTGAAGAAGACACAAATAAATGGAAAGATATCCTGTGTTTATGGATTAGAAGAATTAATATTCAATATTAATTAGCATATGGACATTATGTTAAATGTCTGTACTATCCAAAGCTATCTATAGACACCTTATCTCTCCTGAGATTCCAATGGCATTTCTTACAGAAGTAGAAAAAACAATTGTAAAATTTGTATGGAACCACAAAAGACCTCAAGTAGCCAAAGCAATCCTGAGAAAGAAGAACAAAGCTGGAGGCATCACTCTTCCTGATTTCAAACTATATATAAAGCTATAGTAATCAAAAGACAATGGTGCTGGCATAAAAACAGACACATAGACCAATGGAAGAGAATTGAAAGCCCTGAAAGAAACCCATACGTATATGGTCAATTAGTTTATGACAGAAAGAGCCAAGAATACTCAGTGGGAAAAGGAAAGTCTCTCAGTAAATGATGTAGGGAAGACTGGACCACTACATGCAAAAGAATGAAACTGGACCCCTGTCTTACACCATACACAAAAAATCAAAAATCAACTCAAAATAGATTAAAGACTTGAACATAAAACCTGGAACCATAAAGCTCCTAGAAGAAAACATAGGGGTTAAGCTCTTGATATTGGTCTTGGCAATGATTTTTTGGATTTGATACCAAAAGTAAAGGCAACAAAAGCAAAAACCAACATGCGGGACTACATCAAACTGAAAAACTTCTGCACAGCAAAGGTAACCATCAAGAAAATGAAAAGGCAGTCTACCAAATGGGAGAAAATATTTGCAAGTCATGTCTGATAAGGGGTTGATACCAATATTTATGAACTCATACAACTCAGTAGCAAAAAAAAACTAAATAATCCAATCAAAAATGGACAAAGTACCTGAATAGTCATTTTTCCAAAGAAGATACTCACATGGCCAACAGGTATGTGGGAAGGTGTTCAGCATGACTAATCATCAGGGAAATGCAAATGAAAACCTCAATATGAGATATCACCTCCCACCTGTTAGAATGACTATCATAAAAAAAAAAAAATAGAACAAGAAATAACAAGTGTTGGTGAGGATGTGGAGAAAAGGGAACCCTTGTGCACTGTTGGGGGGAATGTAAATTGGTACAACCACCATGGAAGACAGAGTTTCCTCAAAAAATTAAAAATAGAACTATCATATGATCCAGCAACCCCACTTCTGGGTATATATTGTAAGAAAATAAAATCACTATCTCGAAAAGATATCTGCTGCATCCCCATGTTCATTGCAGCATTATTTACAATAACCAAGACATTGAAACAACCTAAGTGTCCATCGACAGATGAATGGTTAAAGAAAGTGTCTCACACAAGAATATTATTCAGCCATGAAAAAGGAAGGAAATCTTGTCATTTGCAATACATGGGATAGACTTAGAGGACATTATGCTAAGTAAAGTAAGTCAAAGAAAGACAAATATTGAAAGATCTTACTTAACGTGTGGAATCTGCAAAATAAAAAAACAACATCAAAAAGAGGTTAGATATGTGGTTACTGGAGGTGGGCAGTGGGGGAATTGGGTGAGGGTGGTCAAGATGTACAAACTTCCTGTTATAAGATTAATAAGCACCACGGGTGTAATGTACAACATGGAGTCTGCAGTTAACACTGATCTGTGGTATAGTTGAAAGCTGCCAAGAGATTAAACCCTAAAAGTTCTCATCACGAGGGAAAAAAAATGTTTGGTACTACGTGAGGTGATGGATGTTAACTAGACTTATATGTGGTAATCATTTCTCTATATGTCATTATGTCATGTACCTTAAACTTATACAGTGTTCTATGTTGATTCTGTTTCCATAAAACTGATAAAGAAAAAAGAAATCTCTCCAAGAAACTTTGTAATAAAGTTGTCAAAAACCAAAGACAAGCAGAGAATCTTAAAAGCAGGAGAGAGGGCTTCCCTGGTGGCGCAGTGGTTGAAAGTCCGCCTGCCGATGCAGGGGACACGGGTTCGTGCCCCGGCCCGGGAGGATCCCGCATGCCGCGGAGC
>NW_006797390.1:7858475-7885802 GCF_000442215.2 Lipotes vexillifer
AAAAAAAAAAAAAAAAAAAAAAAAAAAAGCAGGAGAGAAAAAAGCTTCAATAACTTACAAGGGAATCCCTATAAGGCTGTCAGTTGCTTTATCAGCAGAAACCTTACCCCCAGGGGAGAGTGGGCTGATACATTCAAGCCACTGAAAGAAAAAAACTGCCAACCAAGAATACTTTACCTGGCACAGCTGTCCTTGAGAAACTGAAGGAGAGATTAAGATTTTCCCGGACAAACAAAAGCTGAGGGAGCTCATCATCACTGGACCTGCCTTATCAGAAATGCTGAAAGGAGTTTTTCAAGGTGAAGTGAAAGGTCGCTAATTAGTGACTTGAAGACATGAAAATATACAGCACACTGGTAAAGGGAAGTATATAATCAAATTCAGAATATTCTAATACTGTAATATAGTGGCGTTTTAACTCTGATATGAAACAAGAGTTTTAAAATTCTGGAGTTAGGGCTTCCCTGGTGGCGCAGTGGTTGAGAGTCCGCCTGCCGATGCAGGGGACACAGGTTTAGAAAAAACGAACTTTAAGCCAAAGACTATAACAACAAAGAAGCTCATTATATAATGATAAAGGGGCCAATTCATCAAGAATATATAACATCAATTAATATTTATGCAGCCAACATAGAAGCCAACACAAAAATTAACTCAAAATTGATTAAAGACTTGAAAGTAAGACCTGAAACTATAAAGCTCCTAGAAGAAAAGACAGGCAGTTAAGCTCCTTGATGATGATTTTTTGGATAAAAAAAAAAAAAAAAAAAAAACAAAAACAAAATAAAATTCTGGAGTTAAAGGATAAGAGTATTAAAAATAACTGTAACTGTTGTAATTTGTTAATTGATACACAGTATTAAAAGAGAGAAAATGTGACTTCAAAACCATAAAAGGGAGTGGGTAAAGGGGTAGAGTTTTTATGTATGATCTAAGTTGTTACTACCTTGAAATAGACTATTAGAGCTATGAAATGTTTTATTTCAGCCTCATGGTAACCGCAAAGCAGAAACCTACAGTAGATTCACAAAGGATAAAGAGAAGGGAATCCAAAGCATAGCACTGTGGAAAATCACCATTTCACAAAGAAAGGCAGTAAGAGAGGAAGAAAGAAACAAGGGAACTAGAAAACAGCCAGAAAACTATGAATAAGGTAGTGCTTACCTACAATAATTGCTCTAAATGTAAACGGGTTGAATTCTCTTATCAAAACACATAGATTAGCTGTATGGATAAAATAACAAGACCCAACCATATGCTGCCTACGAGAGACTCACTTTGGTGTTAAAGAAACACATAGGCTCAAAGTGAAAGAATGGAGAAAGATATTCCCTGAAAGTAGAAACAAAACGAGAGCAGGTGTAGTTACACTAGACAAAATGGACTTTAAGCCAAAAACGGTAACTAGAGACAAAAAGATCATTATGTAATGATTAAGGGGTCAGTTCATCAAGAAGACAGAATAGTCATAATTTTATATGTTCCCAACATTGGAACACCTGAAAATGTTAAGCAAGTACAAACAGATCTGAAGGCAGCAGTAGAGAATACAGTAAAAGCAGGCACTTCAGCACCCCACTGTAAACAGCGGATGAGTCTTCTAGACAGAAAATCAACAAGGAAACACTGGATTTGAATCAGAGTGGAATGGTTTTATTTTTTTCTTGTTATAAAAGAGTACATGCTAATATGTTTAAATCCAGTTATTTCATAAACATTTAAAGAGGGAAATTAAAATCACTTGTAATCCTACCCTAGAGCTAACTAATTATTTGTTGTATGACTGTTCTTCATTCTGTTTGTATCTCCATATAAAGATTTTTACCACCTAGCAATAAATATGAAAATCTTTCTAAATCAGTTAATGATGTATATCATTATTTTAAATATAATATTCCACTGAATGATATACCACAAGCTATTTTTCTGGTCTCCTTTTGTTTTCCAGTTCCTGTTATTTTAACTCTAAGTGGTATATTGCCACTTCATTCCACCTCTGTTTTTGCTGTTCTTCCAGAGAAACAAATAAATACTGACTTAAAACATTGGATATTAACATTTCTATTTTCCCATGAAATTCCATTGATTCTACACTATAGGAAATACGTGACAGAATTGGGGGATTAAATGAGGATTCCCAGAGATATAAACTATATCCCAGAAATGCATATCATCTACTAGAGAAATTTAGTTACTTAACATATTCAGTCATGAAAACTGTTGTGTGTCTACCATGTGTTTAGGCATTGCTCTAGAATAGGCTTTCCTAGGCATTGTAGTTATATTTTTTAACTTGCAGTTGCCTTTCTTTAATTCAAATTTTAAATATTTATTTATTTATTTATTTGGCTGCATCGGGTCTTAGTTGTGGCACGCGGTACCTTCGTTGCAGCATGCAGGATCTTTTGTTGCAGTGTGAGGGCTTCTCTAGTTGTGGTGCACAGGCTCCAGAGTGCGTGGGCTCAGTAGTTGTGGCGCACGGGCTCCAGAGCCTGTGAGCTCTGTAGCTGCAGCATGCAGGCTTAGTTGCCCCGCAGCACGTGGGATCTTAGTTCCCCGACCAGGGATCAAACCCGCGTCCCCTGCAGTGGAAGGTGGATTCTTAACCACTGGACCACCAGGGTAGTCCCTAATTCAAATTTTTTTATTGAAATAAAAAAAAACAGGGCTTCCCTGGTGGTGCAGTGGTTGAGAGTCCGCCTGCCGAGGCAGGGGACACGGGTTCGTGCCCCGGTCCGGGAAGATCACACATGCCGCGGAGCGGCTAGACCCATGAGCCATGGCCGCTGAGCCTGTGCTCCGCAACGGGAGAGGCCACAACAGTGAGAGCCCCGCATACCGCAAAACAAAACAAAATAAAACAAAACAAAAAAAACATCTGTTTCACTGGAGGCTCGCACGCCACCGCTGAAGCCGCCACCATTTCCCTAGCGATCCCTGAGAAGGTCCACCACATTCGCGAGCACTCAGCACCCACATCGGTGGGCAATGGAAGATTGCCTTTGCCATCGCTGCAATTAAGGGTGTGGGGCAGAGATCCGCCCTCGTGGTATTGAGGAAAGCAGACATGGGCTGACCAGGACAGCCCACTGAGGATGAGGTGCAACGTGTGGTCACCATCATGCAGAATCCACGCCAGTACAGGACCCCAGACTGGTTCTGAGACAGACAGAGGACCTGAAGGATGGAAAACACAGCCAGGTCCTGGCCAAGGGTCTGGACAACAAGCTCCGGGAAGACCTGGCGCGACCAGAGAAGACTTGGACCCACAGAGGCTGTGCCACTTCTGGGGACTTGGTGTCCAGGCCAGCACACCAAGACCACGGGCCGCCATGGCCGTACTGCCGGTGTGCCCAAGAAGAAATAAATTTGTGGGCGTTGTCTGTTGATAAATAGTTTATACAGTTAAAGAAAACACATAACCTAAAGTTTACCATCTTAATCATTTTTAAATGCAGTTCCATAGTGTTATGTATATTCACATTGTTGTAAAACCAATCTGCAGAACATTGCATCTTGCATTAAAGAGCTCGTCCTTTCCCCCTTGCTCCAGCCCCTGGTCACCACCATTCTACTTTATGTTTCTATGAATTGGACTAATTTAGATAAGTCTTCTAAGTGGAATCATACAGTATGTCTTTTTTTGACTGGCTTTTATCACATAGCATGATGAACTCAGGTTTCATCCATGTTGTAGCATGTGTCAGGATTAATTTGAGGCTCCAAGATCAGCCTGGCATACTTAAGGTAATTCTGTGGACAGGTTTGTTTCTGAATCACTGAGTGGATATTCAAATCTTTGTTTGAACTTTGGAAAAATATTTATCAGAATTTCTTCTTGTATTTCATAGAGAGATAAACAGTTTGTGCCAGTTACTGGTCTGTCTTGGGAATTCATGTATGGAAGGCATGGAAGGCAGGAAATCATAATATATTGTGCTGAGAGATATAAAAGACATATGAGCTGGGTTCAGCGGGAGCTTGAAGCAAGCGAGGGACCCAAGTCTACCTGGGATGGTTAAGGCAGGCGTCACAGACTCCCTAGCTGTCTCTTAGGAGGAATAAGAGAAGAGAGCTTTGAAAGTATTAATAGACCAAATAAAGTAGAAAATGAAAAGTCTTAGAGGTATGAAATACTAAGGTGTATTTGAGGAACCATCAGAAATTTAGTATTGCTGGAGCAAAGAATATTTGAGGCAAATTCTGAAGGAAGATGCTGGAAGGGCCTTGTATGCTATGCCACTAATTAAAATTTTTATTCTGTAGACATAGGGAACAGGTAAGTGACACAGTCCGATCCATATTTCAGGCAAATCGTGCTGGTTCCATTAAGGATGGATTGGAATGGGGAGAGACCGGAGCAGAAGACCAGTAAGGAATCCATTGGATGAGTCCAGACAGGAATACTCTCTAAATTTAAGAATTAAGCTCACTCGAAGATTAACGAGATAAATACCTAGGTGATCTTTTTGCCTGTCACTCATGCTGTCCACAACTCCTGACAGCCCCTGAACTGACCAGTCCTGGCACTCGGCAGCTTTGAAGTGTTTATTCAGAAACGTCCCTGTTTGTACAGACAGGTGTGGGAGTTCCTGGGCTTAAAGCAGGTGTTGCAGCTCTTCTGGTATTTCTTGCGTCGGCACCACGAGACCAGCAGAGCCCTGTGCAGGCAAGCTTCCGAAGCAAAGGACCGTTTTTTCCCATTATAGACTCCAGCACGCGAAGGAGAGTACCATTTGTTGCAACTAGTTAACCTGTATCATTGATTTTAAAATATTTCATGGCACATTCAAATGATAGCAGTTTTGGTATTAATCTTTGTAATTTACAGTTTGGGAACTCTGCTTCTCATTATTTTGGCATGAAAACATTCCATTCAGTCATCATGCTACTTTTATTTTTTTATTATCTACCTACCTACTTACTTACTTACTAACTTACTTATTTATGGCTGCGTTGGGTCTTCATTGCTGCACGCGGGCTTTCTCTAATTGCGGCGAGCGGGGGCTACTCTTCGTTGCAGTGCATGGGCTTCTCATTGCAGTGGCTTCTCTTGTTGTGGAGCACGGGCTCTCAGTGCACGGGCTCAGTAGTTGTGGCTCATGGGCTCTAGTGCGCAGGCTCAGTAGTTGTGGCGCACGGGATTAGTTGCTCCACTGCGCGTGGGATCTTCCCAGACCAGGGCTCGAACCCGTGTCCCTAGCATTGGCAGGCAGATTCTTAACCACTGCGCCACCAGGGAAGTCCCCATGCTACTTTTAATTTAAAAGCTACGTCAGGAAAACTGTATCTACTATAAAAACTGTGTGTCTGTTCTTCCTTGAAGAAGATTGTGTTGTCACTTTGGAGTTTAGTTATGTTGGGATTGATATGGATCCATTTTTAAAGGAAGTTATGTAGCTGTTACTAACTCATCCTTCAATCACTTAACTACCCTTTCTACCCCTCTGACCATGTGTGTCATGAATCTTCTTGGCTTTCTCCCTTCTGTCTTGGGTCTCAGCTGCTTTCCTTTCCTTCCGCACAGTCCTGGTTCCCGTTTAGTGCTGGGCCTCCCTGTCCTAGTGCTTCCGAGCTATGTGCTGATGTGCTGAAATGAGCTGTGGTGAGAGGCTTCTCTTTTAAATTACGGACTTCATGTGTTAAAACATTTTTATCTTTATCTATAAATAAAACATCTAACTATGTTAAAATCGTTTTATGGGCCTGAAGAGGAGGGGGATTGTCCCTTTTGGGGAGGAGCTTTTTTTTTTTTTTTTTTTTTTAAGGTAACTTGATCGGTTTTGTGGTGCTTGTTTTTCTTTGCTAATCATGACCTCTGCTCTCGGAATTCGGTAGATTCTGTCAGAATCTCAGTGGAGGAAAAGATATTTTTAATGCACTTTAAATGTGATATTCTCTTTGCATTGAGTCCAGAAGAGACTGATTTCTCAAGAGGAGGAAAGGAAAGACTCGGGAACCACATGGACGTTTATATTGAAAACTCCTTCTGGTACATTTTCATCATCATGTTGTAACAAAACTAACAGCCCTTAAGCACACTAATCTTGGGATATAAAAGTCATATCCAGGGCTTCCCTGGTGGTGCAGTGGTTGAGAATCCTCCTGCCAATGCAGGGGACACGGGTTTGATCCCTGGTCTGGGAAGATCCCACATGCCACGGAGCAACTAAGCCCGTGCGCCACAACTACTGAGCCTGTGCTCTAGAGCCTGTGAGCCACACCTACTGAGCCCACGTGCCACAACTACTGAAGCCCACACGCCTAGAGCCCGTGCTCCACAATGAGAGAAGCCACTGCAGTGAGAAGCCCACACACTGCAACCAAGGCCAAACACAGCCAAAAATAAATAAATAAAAATAACAAATAGATTAGGAAAAAAAAACAACTCATATCCATTTGACTGTTGACTAAAGGTTAAAAGATATAATTGGAGAGAAATATAAGACCAAGAGTATAAGTGGGTTTCTTCTTTCTACTTCTGTTTTTGCAACCTGAGCTCTCTAGGAAAACTAAAATTTGTTAGGTTCCTTCCTCGTGCCAGATTCACAGCTATAATAGAGGTGTCGTATTTTAAATTGTCAAAATCTTAACAGCTACTCTGGGAAATTTAGGCATTTGTATTACCATTTTATGGATAGGAAATGAGATTCAAGAAATTACTTGTCTCAAATCACACAGCAAGTATAAGGCAGAGTTGAAGTCCAAACACATGCTTTTTCTTGTGTCACACTGTGCCTCAAGTCAGGTTTTTAATTATGTATTTACTTATTTTTTTTTAATTTAAGCAATAGCAAAAGTAGAAATAAGAAAGAAAAAAAATAACCCCAAAACCAACTGTTTGGGAAGTAATCATTTGTAGTAAGTATTGATTCCTGTCATATTTCTAAAGCACATATACAGAAGGAAAAATAGGGGGGAAATTAATGGGATTTTTTTAATAGAAACATGCCATTTTGAATAAAAATTGAATTTCATTTTACCTGACTGTAACAGAATGATCAAATGGAGTTTCAACTGAGTATTTCTTTACTGTTCAGCAGAAGAATTCCTAAGACATCTTTCCAAGGATAGGAAAAGACTAAAAGATTAGGTCATGTTTTTCAGCAGCATTTAATCATGCTCTAAAAAATGAAGTTTTCACTTCTCACCAGTATTTAAAGATATGCTTTATTGATAATTTCAGCTTCGCCAAGGTTTACAATATTTACATTTGATTTTTTAACTATAATTTCCAAATTAACTCATTGTAGGTTCCACATCTAAATTCCATGCTTTGCCACCTGCCCTTTTCTGAATCTCCTCTTTACTTTTCCTGAATTCTTTGATTTGTTTTGTTTTGTTTTGTTTATTGAATTTTATCTTTAATTGTTTTTTTAAGCAAAGACTTATGGATATTGAATTCTTCTTTTCATTTTTTTGTTTTTGCGTGCTGGATAATATTTATTTTGCCATTATACTTGAAGATTTAGTTGGTTATGGAATTCCTGGATCTGTGTCTTCTAATGTAGAGTGGGCAGCTGTTCCCTAGTATCTTTCCTACCCCCACCTTATCTGAAACCTCATAGCTTCCTCCTCTGAGAGTAAGTGTGAGGGGCTGGGAGTTGACTTCAGTCTGCTTTTGGTCTGAGGGTATGGGGAGAAGGGACATTGCCTCATCTGGGGCCATGCAAAGTCTTTGTCGGAAGACCTGGTCTCTGTTTTTTCCTTCTGAAATTTTGATAAATGTCCTATGTTCATCTTGGTAGAAGCGAGTAGGGTTCAGACCCTTTGCTAAATTCTTTAGTGTTTCCTAGAAAACGGCATATCCTGGTAGTTTCTCTTGCCTGTACTGAGACTTCTAGGGATAAGTGTTCCTCCTGACTTTCATTTCTTGAACTGTCAGTTTACCCTTTCAATCTTTTTTCCTCCAAATTTGAGGTTATTACTGGGAATGCTCACGATTTTTTCCCCTCACTTCTGACCTTGGATTGCTTTTGGACTTAGAATACAGCCCAGGACTCGTCAGTCCCCACCAGAGGTTTTGTTTCATTTCCTTACCCGTAGCTAAAGTTAAGATTGTGACCTTTGTCTTGTTTGGTTCCTGTGGCTTTTGCAGTGTTTTGATTATTTTTCCTAAGTACTGGGTGGGGAGTTGGATCCTGAAATCTGCCACCTCTAGGCAAATTTGCCGTATTTAGTTTTAAAGGCGATCTGAGAGAATACTGTGGATGTGACCCAGGAAGCTGCATTCCCCTGCAGTGTCACAGACAGGCGTCAGCGCTGGGCCCAGAGCAGCCTCAGCCTTTCACATCAGTTTTCTGTACAAATATTATCACTTTCCATGTGTTGCATGATGTGAAAAGGGACCTCAAATTTACATGTTTTCTTCTATTAACAACAAAAAATCTTTCTGTTTTGGGTATGGGTTGCCTAGGATACATTCACTACACCTCTATAGTCTGTTCCTTTTCTGTGGATGAAAAGTTTGTGTCGCGAGTTAGAATTAAAAATAGGAAATGAACATTTTAATTGCTAGTTCTGCACAATTCTTGTTCTTTAAAGTTGTATATTTTAAGTGTTTGTTGTAATACGATTATACTGAAAATTTAACACAAGTCTGTTCATTCAACAAGGGCTTATTGAATACCTATTTTTGGTGCTAAGGAAAGATATATAAGCAAATATACTAAAGCATGATCAAGTTCAAAAATGGGAGCATATACATAAAGCTACTGTGTGTGTGGACACACTGTACCGTTCACATACTGATCACATCGCCAGCTGTGCTGTGCACTGGCCCTGGGGGTGCTGTGTGTGAAGGTAGCACAGGGTTCTGGCAGTGCTCCAGTTATGTAAGGCGTAAAGGGAGATGGGAGTCGATGATCAGGGACAGCTTCTAGGTGGTTGTGGTATCAGAGGAGGATTGTAAACGCTGGGAAGCAGTTGACAAGACACGGAGAATTACAAGTACTGCCGTAATATTGGAGCATAAATTATAATGCATGATGGGAGCAAAAGAGGCGTCATTAAAGCTCACCAAGGGCCTTCTGTACCATTCCAAGGAATTTGGCCTTTATCCTGTGTATTAGTCAACAAATTATCCCAAACTTAGTGGCTTAAAACAATTATTATCTCAGTTCCTGATGGTCAGGCATTCGGGAACCACTTAGTTGTGTGCTTCTGGCCCCAGCCTCTCGTGAAGGTGCAGCCGAGGGGCCATCTTGGGCCGAGGTCCTCTGAAGCTTCATTGTGGCTGCCCCACATGCTTGTTGAGAAGAGTCCTCACTCCCTCACCAGCTGTTTGCAGGAGACCTCGTTGCCTCTCTGTGGGGCAGCTCACAGAGCAAGTGGTCCAGGAGTGAGAGGGTACACGGTCTCTTTTATAACGTCATCGTGGAAGAGATAAGCATCACCTCTGTCATCTTCTGTTGGTCCCAGATGAGCACTGGTGTTACGCAGAAAAGGCTGCAGAAGGGTGTGAATGCCTGGCTGCGGAATCATTCGGGGTTGTTCTGGAGGCTGGCTGCTCCATCCTGGGAGCAGTGAACAGCTACTGAATGTTTTGAACATGTAAGTGATGTTCATATTTGCATTTCAGATATGTGACTCTGCTGTGGAGAATGAGGTGTAGGGGGCAAGATTTAAGTCATGGAAACACTGTAGGAATCTAGAGTTGTTGAGATCCTGACATAAAGCAGTGCTTATGAGGTTTAAGAGATTTTTGAGAAATTGAATTCAAAAGACAGAAGAGGCATGACATGTCGGTTATTGGTTGGACGTGGTGGGTTAGGAGATAGAAGAGCTCAGGATGACAGGCGTCGGTCGGAGTGAGACACAGGTGGATGTAGATGTGATCCACTGAGATACAGGACATTGTTAGAACTGTCCAGTAGACAGTTGGGTATCTGTAGGTTTGGAGCTCAAACAAAAGGAATGAGCAGTGAGTATAAAATGAAAGGGGGGCCCAAGCTGGAACAGTAGGGAACTTACCATGTGGGGGAGGGGAAGAAATGATATGAGTTAGATAGTAAACCAGTTAAGTGTGACTTCTCAAAAGCCAAGGGAGAATACAGTGTGGAGAAAATGAGGAACTGTAGTTAACCTGTAATGATAAAATGTAAAGCTCAGTCTTGCTCTGAAGCCTCCTTTGAAAATCACTCAGCAGATGCTTTAATGTAGTGGGTTAGCATGATGACCCTCACCTCAGCGTCAAAACAGAATATGAATGATTTTTTCCAAGGTAGTATTGTTAGGACCTAACGTTCCCCTTCCCACTGCCCCCTTCAGAACACACACACACACACACACACACACACACACACACACACACACACACACACACACACACACACACAGAGGCCTCCTAACTTTATAAGGCAAAATCAGCTGCTTCTCTACCCCTTCTGCATCTTACTGTAATGCACTATAACAAGAGTCAGCAAACGTTTTTCTGTAAAGGTCCAGATAGAATACGCGTTAGGCTTTGTAGGACACGTGGTCTCTTTCACAACTGCTCGCTCTCCATTGAGGTGTAAAAGCAACCGTAGCCAGCATGTTAATAAATAAATGTGGCTGTGCTCCTGTACAACTGTATTTACAAATACAAGTGGCACAGCGTTTCCACTCCTAGGTATATGCCCCAAAGAATTGAAAACAAACAGTCAAACAGATACTTGTACACATATGTTCACAGCAGCACAGTTCACAGTAGCCAAAGGGCGGAAGCAGCTCAGGTGCTATTGGTTGAATCCTGAGATGCGGAGCCGAGAGGTGGGGGGGCCGACTGCAGTGCACCATTTTATGTGCGGGACTCGAGCATCTCTGGATTTGGTGTCCACATGGGTCCTGGATCGGTTAACTGTACTATACCTAGTTACTGTAGTGTCTGGGAAACTGTGTTGTGCCATGTGTTTATTTAATCTTGAGGTTTTTTTGTTTTTGGGGGGTGGTTAGACTTGGGGCTAGGATCGATTGACGACCGTATTTTGTAGCGCAGTGTTTAAATAGTAATAGAAATGAGGCAAACAGTTATTCATCTTTGTCAAGACTTACCGTTTGCAGTTTTCAAGTGTATTTTCTTGAAATATGTCATCAAAATACTAAGATACATTTTAATGCCAGGAACTTTTTTCCTTTTTCAAAGTGTGCTTAACTTACTAGTCAGTTTAAAATGCACCCAAATAAAAATTAATTGCTTTGAAGAGGGAAGTTGAGATAATGTAGTAATTGCTATGTAGAGAAATTATATACAACTTAAACCTATCTACTGATATTTTGATGGTCCTTAAGACATTATTTCCTACAAACTACTAAATGAATTTTGTGATTGGTATCAATTTTCACACAGGCCACAAAAATCATCCTTTTTGCTTCCAGGTTAAGAATTAAAGGCTTATCTAGAAGTGAACGTTACTTTTTAAAATGCCAGTTTCTCATGTATCTCTCCAGTTGGTTGATCCTCTAGAGTGTGATTTATTTCGCAGTGTGTTTTACGCTGCCTGGCGGGCTGCAAAGGCGTGTGGCTCTTCCTAGTGAGGAACACTCCATGACCAGGGCAGATGACCTGCCCCTGCCTCTTCCAGGTTTGGATGTCTTCTTTAGCAGGACACAGCCAGAGGTCATTAAGAAGGAAATGTCTGTGTCTCTTGTTTCCAGAAGTTTTAGTATTCATTAATTAAAGAACTTCCATTACTGAGTTCTTTTTAGGAAACTTGTTGGACTGTGTGGTCAATGATGAAGAATCATCTTAAGGGAAAAAAATGTATAATATTATGTAATATAACGTGACAAGACTTCCTATCAGGACTTATGAAGACCTTGTCCCTTGAGATATGAGCAATCACATTGCCATCAAAATGTCATTTCTTTTCTCTCTTTTTGATTCACTGGAAAGCCTTGAGCCTTGATACATTTGCAATTAATCATTGTGGCTCCCCTGGGCCTCCAGTTTCATGCTAAGGGTTTGAACACCTGAGGCTTGTGTACAGTCCAGTCATCTCCGTGACGGGGGACGGTGTGGTGGGGCTCATGAGCCAGACTCCATGTTTTCACTCAGCCTGTCTCTTAATGTTTTGTACCTGTCGTTCCCAAATATATACAATCAAGTAGGTCTTTACTGAATTAAAGTAAATTTGTCTCAGTGTACCCCCAAAGGATCGGGGCATTGGAGTCAGCTCTATGGTCATGATACAGGGTTTCTACAAGGGGAAGCATAAATTAATATTAGTACGTGACTGGCCTTTGGCTTGGAGGCTTCAGTAAATCGGTAAAGTGAGATTGATTCGGATTAGTAGTTTTTTTGTCTAGCTAAAAACTGTTTGGCATCTTGGCTCAAAAGTAGTTCTTTTTGATAACTAGGAATGTGGTTTTTGTTTGTCTTAGTGGCGTTAAGCATTTTATTCAAACAGTTGAGAACATAAAAGATAGCTTGGTGATTATACTTAGAGCTTAATGTCAAAAGCCCTTTTCAACCAACACATAACCTTTACAGCTGGTTGTATTTCCTGTTCTCCTTGACGAGAGGTTGGCCCTATTGCCAGTCCTGGTTTGGAGTATCTATACTGTCTGCACAGGTCGCGCTGATGGCAGTGCAGGTCTCCAAGCCCAGCCGACGGACGCCCTGGCAGGTCTGTCCCCAACATTACTCCAGCTCGTGCTCTTTATTGCCTTATGTAGGGGGAACCAGGCTCACGGTCCCTTGCTTTTTTATTTTAAGCACCGAAAGGTGTGCTTCTTGGTTTATGAGTTTTAAAGTCTGGGAAAAGTCTCAAGAGGGAAATTTGACTTGGGGAATGTTATTTTCTTGAATGGGTAAATAAAGTCAGGGAAAAACGGAGGACAAAGAAAAGGAGATCAGAGGATGGGATGCATTTAGGTTTGTTCAATAGTTCTGTCACCATAATAATTCACTCAGAAAGGATTCATTTTGAATAGTGTTAAAAGCAACTGGCCTGGGGCGAGTGCAGGCCAGCACCGAGGAACTGAGGTGGACTGAGACCTATTGTGTTTTTTAAGTGATTCCAGGGCTGCCCAGGTGTCCTGATTTAAAGGCTGCTTCTCGAGTCCGAGTCCGGAAGTCGTATCTTGTTCCGAGGTTTACTGTGATAAAGCACATAGCCCTAGGGACGGTACTGCTGACTCCTTGAGTCACTTTCCAGGCTGGCTGTACTGACCCAACCCCATGATTTATTTATGCCATACCATAGTAGGAATGACAGTCGTGTAAGCCACACATGGTTTCTGGGATGGGTATTTGACTGGGGAAGTGCCATAAATCCATGAAGTGAGATAGGGCAGAGCCAGCTGCAGCTCGTGTCATGTCCAGGAGATCTCTTCCTGTTTCATAGGGATGTACAGTCCAGAACTGGTTAAGTTCAGCATCCTTCTCAGAATGTGTCCTCGGGCTTTTTGTGTGCTGTTTCCGTCTACCCGATCTTTGATTTGTTGCTTACAGACCTAAAAAATAGCTCTGAAATGTAGTTGTCTCTAATATTTTCTCTTGAATTTACTTCTATAAAGTAGAACTGACTTGAATATTTTAGATTGTCGCTCATAGGCTTTTCAAGAAATTTTTGTTTGGAAAATTCTTCACTGGACTACTAAGCCACAATCAGTCATCCTATTTTGTACCTAAATGTATGAGTGCCAGTGTTGCAATAAGCTTAGAGTTCTGCCTAGCTTTTTGACCTTCATTTGATTCCCCAGCTCTAATAAAGAGAATCTGTTAGAATTGCACTTAGGATTTATATGGGTAGCCAAGTACGGACAGCATGACATTTCTTCATTTTAACCTGAATGAAATAGTCTTGTTTTCGTTAAACTGTTTATTTTGAGGTTATTGTAGATTCACATGTATTTGTAAGAAATAATACAGAGAGATCCCCTGCACTCTTAAGGTAGTTTCCCCAATGGTAACGTCTTGCAAAACCACGATGTGATTTTGTGCACAGTATCACAACCACAGACGCTGATGTCATCAAGATACACCAGGGAGATTCCCTTTTATAACCACACCTACTTCCCTCTCATCCCTGCCCCCTCCTCATCTCTTGGCAGACGCTGATCTGTTTTCTATTTCCATAATTCTGTCATTTCAGGAATGTTATCTAAATGGAACCATACCGTATGTGATCTTCTCAGATTTTTTTTCACTCTGCATAATTATCTGGAGATTCATCGAGATTGTTGTGTCTACAGCAGTTCCTTCCTTTTTAATATGGAGTGATACTGCATAGTGTGGATGTAATACAGTTTGTTTAATTTTCCTGGGTTGTTTCCAGTTTTGGCCATCGTGAATAAACCTGCTGTAAGTATCTGTGTACAGGTTTTTGTGTGAACTCAAGTTTTCACTTTTCTGGAATAAATGCCCAGGTATACAGTTGCTGGATCATACGTAGTTGCACGTTTAATATTTTAGGAAATTGCCAAACAGTTTTCCAGACTGGCAGTGCCATATTATGTTCTCAGCAGCACTGTACAAATGATCCTGTTTTTCTCCATCTTCACCAGCATTTGCCGTTGTCTCTATTCTTATTTTAGCAGGTTTGATAGTTGTATAGTAATATCTCATTGTGTTTTGTTTTTTTATATATAAATTTATTTGTTTTTATATTTGGCTGCGTGGGGTCTTCATAGCTGTGCGCGGGCTTTCTCTCGTCGCGGTGCGCGGGGGCTACTCTTTGTTGTGGTGCGCGGGCTTCTCATTGTCGTGGCTTCTCTTGTTGCGGAGCACGGGCTCTAGGCACACGGGCTTCCGTAGTTGTGGCTGGCGGGCTCTAGAGCGCAGGGTCAGTAGCTGTGGCGCACGGGCTTAGCTGCTCCGGGGCATGTGGGATCTTCCCGGACCGGGGCTCAAACCCGTGTCCCCTGCATTGGCAGGTGGATTCTTTTTTTTTTTTTTTCCTTGCGTTATGCGGGCCTCTCACTGTTGTGGCCTCTCCCATTTGCGGAGCACAGGCTCCGGACGCGCAGGCTCAGTGGCCATGGCTCACGGGCCCAGCCGCTCCGCGGCATGTGGGATCTTCCCGAAACGGGGCACGAACCCGCGTCTCCTGCATCGGCAGGCGGACTCTCAAGCACTGCGCCACCAGGGAAGCCCGGCAGGTGGATTCTTAACCACTGCACCACCAGGGAAGCCCTCTCACTGTGGTTTTAATTTGCATTTCCCTAAAGGAAAATGATGTTGAATATCTTTTTCATGTGCTTATTTGCCCTCTATATGCTTTTCAGCCTTCTTCCCATTTTCTGATGAGATTTTTTTTTTTTTTTTTTTTTTTTTTTTTTTTTTTTTTTTTTTTTTTTTTGGGTTTTTTTTTTTCTGAATAGTAGTCTTTTGTCAGATATGTGGTTTGCAAATATTTTCTCCCAGTCTATACCTTATCTTTTCATCCTCTCGACAGAGACTTTTAACTAACTCTGGCTTTAGTTATTGGACTTTTTTTTTTTTTTAATTAATAAACTTTATTTTTTAGGTTCACAGCAAAATTGGGCAGAAGGACAGAGAGTTCCCATTCCTCCCATCCCTGTACACGCACAGTCTTCCCCAATGACAACTGCGGGCACATTTATCATAATCAGTGACCCTACATTGGTGCATCACTGTCACCCAAAGTCCATAGTTTACATTAGGGTTCGCTCATAGCTTTGCATGTTCTGTGGGTTTTGACAGATGTACGGTGACACATACTCACCATTGTAGTATCATACAGAGTATTTTTGCTGCCCCAGGAGTCCTCTGTGCTCTCCTTATTATCTCCTTATCCCTCCCTCCCCCCAACCCCTGGCAACCACTAATCTTTTCACAGTCTCCATAATTTTGCCTTTCCCAAAATGTCATATAGTTGGAATTGTATAGTATGTAGCCTTGTCAAATGGCCTCTTTCACTTAGTAATATGAATTTAAGTTCCTTTCATGTCTTTTTTCATGGCTTTATAGCTCATTTCTTTTTAGCACCAAATACTATTTTATTGTCTGGATGTGCCACAGTTTATCCACTCACCCACTGAAGGATTTTCTAAGCTTTTGCAATTATGAATAAGGCTGCTGTAAACATCCCTTGTCCAGGTTTCTGTGTGAGATAGTTTTTAGTTCACTTGGGTAAATACAAAGCAGTGTGTTTGCTGGATCATGTGGTCAGAGTAGGGTTAGTTTTGTGAGTACAAAACTGCCAAACTGTCTTCCAAAGTGGCTGTATGTTTTTGCGTTTCCACCAGCAGTGAACGAGAGTCCCTGTTTCTCCATATCCTCACCAGCATTGGTGTTGTTAGTGTTCAGATTTTGGCCATTTTAATAGGTGTGTAGTGGTGTCTCATCATTTCAGTTTGCATATCCCTGATGATACGGAGCATCTTTCATGGGTACATCATCTTTGGCGATGTGCCCGGGAGTTCTGCCCATTTTTTAATCAGGTTCTCATTGTTGAGTCTTAAGAACTGTTTGCATATGTTGGATAACAGTCCTTTATCAGATGTGTCTTTTACAAATATTTTCTCCCAGTCTGTGACTGGACTTCTCAGTCTCTTGATATTTGAAATTTTTAAACATGTTTTTTTTTAAATAAAATAACGGTACATGCTTCTCAACAGAAGTATCCAGAATATAAAGATTTATATGCTTAAAGAATTTAAGATTCTCTTATTTTAATGCAGAGACATTATTAATGAAATGCAGGGGGAAATAATTTCTAGATGTATGTGATTAACCAGTCAAATTGGAAAGGGTTTATTTTCCAGTTTTACAAGTGTCATTTACAAATAACTTTTTAGAAGAAAGCAACCAGTTCCTTTTCTCATATGGTTAAACAGTTGATAAATAAATCACTACTTAGTGTATACTGCCTCAAAAGGCCCAAAGATCCATTCGGCCTCCTTTCCATCCAACACAATATATGGAAATCCCCTGCTCTCCCTGGAGCTTCCGAAGGCCTAAGGCTTCACCCACCTCCTTGCTTCCCGGGGCTCTTAGGGGTCACCGGACTCCATCCACCCAAGACTGCATCACGCCTCCCCACTCCACTCACCTAGACGGTTTCTCAGGATAACACCTTAGGGTTGAGTTCTTATCTTGGCTCAATGCTTAGTGTGACCGCGTTACATAGAAGACGTTTAGTAAATGTGTGCTGAACTGACCTGAACCAGCAGAGGCAAGAGGGATTAGAAGACTGCATTTTAAGTGAAAAGAATTTAAAAGGCACTAAGAAAGGGAAGCATATATTTGGGGAACATAAGCATTTTCCAAATATTCAAGCATCAGGCTGGGAAAATTGGTTGGGAGCCAAACTGCAAATGGTTTGAATGTTATCATGTGTAGTTTGTGAATTTGTATAATTATCTTTTACATAGAATGGTGAATTTTTGTGGCTAGAATGTTCTGCGAATTCATAATCTTGATCCAGAAAACATCAAATTGAGATCTGTCATTAGATCCTCAAATAATCTCTCATTCCCTGCACCTCTGGTCTTAGGCTCTTAAAGCAGTTACCCTCGAGTATGATGGGACATGCACAGAGTAGTCACAGAACTTTGTGAAAATTAAAATAATACACATAGTAGAGATTATCTGGGGAGTTTTACTTTTACTTTCTGTTGCTCTCTCTTTTGGTTTCTTTCAAAGTATGTACAAATAAATCTTATATTCGTGATCTCCTGTGTAAGACAATGCGTATTTACTCTAGAACAGGACTACTTTGTTTGAAATATCTTTTTTCTTTTTAAAATGTTGTCTTGTATGCCATCTAAGCATGTGTACTCAACCCGATCTCCTAGTTCTCATTGTGATAAAATTCTAGGGTATGAGAAGCAATGAGTCATCTCACCCAGAGGTGTATTTGGGCAAATCAAATAATGAACTTCATAAACTAAGATATAATGTTATGTTGTTGTTTTTTCTTCGCAAAAGTCTTTTAATTTTCTTAACTTCCTAGGGTAGTTGCAGAGATATGGTACATTAAGGATTCCTGCTCTGCAGAGATTGCCGTAGAAACTAACATAGAGAAGATATCTGAACTCTTAGCCAATCAGTAAAAGATAATAAGGTCCTTTGTCAACTTTGATACAATTCACAGGAGGTCATTTCATTTTGCCTCATATGACTCAAGCAGGAACATTCCCCAGTAATGTTGTATTTTAATCCCTATAAAGTTTCCTAATACCAGTCTGATCATGAAAGAGCCATTGAAAATCCACATTTTTTTGTACTCTTTATACTAATTTCTTTTTCTAATTTAATTTTTATTTTATATTGGAGTATAGTTGATTTACAATGTTGTGTTAGTTTCAGGTGTACAGTAAAGTGATTCAGTTATACATACATATGCATATATGTATTCTTTTTCAGATTCTTTTCCCAATATTAGGTTATTACAGAATATAGGTAATAACAGGAATATAGGTAATATAAGTTATTACAGAATATTGAGTAGAGTTTCCTGTACCGTAGGTCCTTGTTGATTACCTATTTTATATATAGTAGTGTGTATATATTAATCCCAAACTCCTAAATTATCCCTCCCCCCAACCTTTCCCTTTTGGTAACCATGAGTTTGTTTTCGGAGTCTGTGAGTCTGTTTCTACTTTGTAAGTAGGTTCATTTGTATCATTTTTTTAGATTCCACATATAAATGATATCATATAGTATTTGTCTTTCTTTTTCTGACTTATTTCACTTAGTATGATAATCTCTAGGTCCATCCATGTTGCTGCAGATGACATTGTTTCATTCTTTTTTATGGCTGAGTAATATTCCATGGCGTGTGTGTGCGCGCATGCATGTGCACGTGTATGTATGTATATATATACATACACACATTGTGTGTGCGTGTGTGTGTGTATATATATACAGCACATCTTCTGTATTTATCTGTTGAGGGACATTTAGGTTGCTTCCATGTCTTGGCTATTGTAAATAGTGCTGCCATGAACAAAGTGGGGGGGGGGTGCATGTATCTTTTCGAATGGTTTTCTCCAGTTATAAGTCTTACTTTGTTCTCCAAGATAATCGAGGCAAGAGGTCCAACATTTATCAGCTCTTTGCTTAACTGAGGTTTAAGGAGTAGACTTTACACGTGATACAGCTTACAGATTGCTTTAAATAAAATATCTAGACATATTTGCTTATCTTAGAAATTCATCAGCCAATAGCCCATCAAATGCCAGGTCATACAGATCACTTGGCTCTGTAAGACTTGTGTTCAGTGTACTTGGGCTTAAGGAAGAGCAAAATTAGGCCACAGCACCTTGGACAAACTTTTGGCAAGCAATTGTTTAGCACTAAGGAGAAAGAATAGCATTTCTAAATATTAAAAAGACAGTTACATGGAAGAATGATTAAATTTCTTAAATGTGGCCTAAAGGGATAGAATTAAGGAATTTAGAAGAGAAGCTTTCAGGATTGATTTTATGAAGTCATTTCTAAGAGCAGGGTTATCAAAGCTAGTGTAGGCCACTTTGGGATAGCTAGAATTCCATGTCTTTAAATGTGTCTAAGCGTAAGCTGGAGGGTTATTTGACAGGAATGTAGTGGAACAAAATCAAGCAATTATTTTCGTGGATGGATTTGATGGTCTGTAAGGTCTTTTGCTGTTCTAAGAGTCTGTGATTCTAGTTTTGCTCTCTGTGATCTTGAAAGGCTAATTTATGGTCTCTTTCCACTTCTTTCCTGCTGTTTACTCCTCAACCCTGTTCAATGTGGCTTCTGCTCCCAGCACTGAAACTGCTTTCCAAACTAACCAGTAACATTCTAAAAGCTAAATCCAAAGGAGATTTTGCATTCTTTGTCTTGACTTGTCCATAAACACTTTAAAGTGTTTGATCACTTCTTATTTCTTGAAACTTTCTCTGGCTTCCAAGATACCACTCACTCACACCTTGTTTTCTACTAAGACTTTTGCCCTCAGTTCTTTACAGGCTTTCCTTCCACCAGTGCCTTGTGCCCCTCCTGATCTTGGTGGACCCGTGTATTATTTCAGCTACCTTCTATGCTGACCATTTCCACACCCATCTTTAACTCAGGCCCATCAGTACAACTGCCTACTAGATGTCTCCTCTCTCAAGTTCATAGGGTAGTTGTAAGGATTTATTACTTAATCCACGTAAAGTGCTTAGCAAAGCATCTAGCTGTGTAGTAATCATGGCAGTGTTGATCATGGTAAGCTTTTACCCAGTTCATTAAGACCCTTTATTTATTCTCTTGGGGAACCATTGGCTTATCCTTAAATCACCACTTTCCAAACTTGTTTTCTTGGAATACTACGTCTCAAGGTGTTACTTGAGACATGGAAGGAAGGAAGGAAGTAGGGTTCCATTCAAGTAAGTTTGGAAATGGTCTGTAATAGGATTGGCAAAACTTTTCTAAATATATTGGATTTTAAGGGCCATTTGGACTCTGTCAAACCACCCAGATTTCCTGTTGTAGTGCTGAAGCAGCCGTAGAAAATACATAAACAAATGAGTATGTTTGCGTTCCATTAAAATTTTATTTATAGACACTGAAACTTGAATTTCACATCATTTTCACAAATATTATTTTATATTATATCACAAAAATATTCTTTTCCTTAAATTTTCAACCATATGAAAATGTAAAAGCCATTCTTTGCTCATGGACTGTGCATAAACAAGTGGTGGACAGACTTGGCCTGTGGGCAGTAATTGGGGGAACCCTGCTTTAAAACATGGCCTCCTATTAAAGATATGTAACTTAACATCATAAAAAGCTCTTATAAGGTCTGCGCCAGTGTCCTGTTAGGTCCAGTGTTTCTCCTGTTTATTTGACTATGGAAATCTTTTTTCACGGGACATTTGTTAATATCTCTTGCCTTACTTCTGTGGAATACACTTTTGAGAAATGTGTGCTAGAGGTAAAAATTTTGGTTGTGGAACAGACTGGAAATAAGAGAAAGTATCTTGTCTTTATTACTCTTTCTCTGATCAGCTGAGCTAACTAGTCACAGAGTGACTAGTAAAATGGAATTACCCCTGTGAGGAAGGTACCAGTTAGGCACTCACTACACCTGGTTCAAAGATTGGCTGAGTTGAAGTGGATGTGGTAAATTTCATGTCACTGATCAGCTTTCAGAAGTGGAAAAGTGTATTTGTTGCTATAACATAAGGCAAACAGAGGTGCTGTAAGAGAGAAAATACTCAGTTGAGGAGGAAGAGATCCAGAGGCCATAACAAAATACGAGCAGTAATAGTTATCATTTTCCATAGTTTTAAAATCTTTACTACTCTTGTTAAAATAAGCAAAAATTTTAAAGTTTAAAAACTTTTTTAGTTTTTAAACTTTAAAAAGTTTAATTAATGTTGAATCATTAATCATACCGTAAATTCTAAAACTTATTTTGAAATAATATTTTCAGTTGTCCTTTTCCTATATCTTTGAGAAGTAAAGCGATGGTTATTGCTTTACTATTTTTGAACATATTTTCCCTATTAAAAATAATACGATTGCTAATGCAGAAAAACTTCAAAATTAAAAAAAAAACACTTTTATCAGAAGATTCTACATCTCCCCTCCTTGTATGCCTACCATCACCATGTGCCCCTTATATGTAAAATGGAAAAACAGGTGTAGAGGCCCTGCTTTCTAATTTATGTCTATCACTTGACAAGCAGCTGGAACCTAAGGGAGGATGCAGAGAACACGGGATCCCAGCCGACAATAGTAACAATTCATCTACCGAATGCAAGCATAGTCACTTGTGTATTCCTATAGAATTTCCCCACCAGATGTTTCGTTGGAAACCTGTGTAGGAGAGGAGTTGTTCTTATAATTTTTGCCAACAAACTGATAGGAGGTGAATGATGGAATTGTTGAATGATTAATACATTGCAGAGTTTGCTTTCAGCTGTTTTGTCCAGCAAGTACCTTGGTGACCTTCAGCATCTCAGCAGCCCAGCATCTTCAGGCCCCTCCCAGCACCCCAGCAGTCATGCATATGTATCCCTACAGCTCTCATAGGACTTCATAGACAGCTTGCAGAATATCTGAGATATTTACTCATTGGAACTGTTCCTACTTTTTATTTCAGGCAGTGTACCACAAGTCCAGACATTAGATGTTCTGTATAATGTTGGCTATTTTGTGAAATCAAGGCACACTGAGCTCTTCATTGTGCTAGAAGGTGGAGAATGAGTGCCATGATACACTGGCATTCTTCTAGCAGATGTCATTGCAAACGGACTCGGAATGCAGTGCAAGCTAAAGGCAAGGCAGACAGCCCCCATGGTAGCACCATGTGGACAGCTGGTATGGACATGTTATCTATCTACAACTGGAAAAGGTTAAGTAAACAGTGGGACAGTGACAAAGTGCAGAGATTAATTGCTTAAAGCATTCAATGATTCTTAAAACAGACATCTAAATAAATGGAGGGATTCCGGTGTTTGAGTTCTGAGAAACAATGTAAGAAGACTTTATTTTCCTTTGGAAACAGAAACTTACTGAGAAAAGAAGACACAGTAAATGATACGGCCCGAAGTGTGACTATAACAGTAACCAGCAGACCATTGTTTTGAAGGGACTGTATCTTTATAAGGGAAGTTCATATTCTGAAGTGTTTTGTTCATATTATACTATCAAACATGAGGCATAAATGACATACTATTATGAAATAGTAAAGACAAAATGAAAGAAAAGGCCATATAAATCTTTCTGTACACATCATCCCCAGATGTTACTGTGAACCCACTACTTAACTTCCATCTCTTGAGGCTCATGCTAAGTGATTTTTACCCCCCGGATTTCCAACACAAATCATTAGGTTTAAGACATAATTCACTAGGGATTTTGGTAGGATTTGAGTAAATCCCCAACAAAAACTCCCTTGGCTTGCCAGCTATTTTTAAAGGCAGAATTTAGAAAGCAGAAGATCCTACCTTCACCTGTCTATCTTGTGATGGCCCTTGCCATGAAGATAGGAGGAAATTTGCCTATAAATACATCATGAAATGCTCGCCTTTCAGACAATCTGTTGGGTAGAACCACAGCACATGAGTCATCTCTGCGTGATATCTCTAAGTTCAGTGATGGTCAGTCTCATGAGTATCTGCAGTGTCATCAGAATTTAAGAGTTTGAAAAGCTGATCATTTTACAGTGGAACTGGAAGATTTTGTATGTACTTAGTGAATTTGGAAAAGTAAATACAAATATTAAAAACCCAGTCTTGGCAAGGGTGTGGGGAATCAGGGAAACCTAACACCTTACTGTTGGTCTTTTAAATCAGTTGTTTCGGATTTCCCTGGCAGCTCAGTGGTTAAGAATCCGCCTGCCAATGCAGGGGGACACAGGTTTGAGCCCTGGTCTGGGAAGATCCCACATGCCGCAGAGCAACTAAGCGCGTGCGCCACAACTACTGAGCCTGCACTCCAGAGCCTGCATGCCACAACTACTGAGCCCGTGCGCCACAACTACTGAGCCTGCACTCTAGAGCCTGTGCGTCTAGAGCCCTTGCTCAGCAACAGGAGAAGCCACCGCAATAAGAAGCCCACACACCGCAACGAAGAGTAGCCCCCGCTCGCCGCAACTAGAGAAAGCCCATGTGTGGCAACAAGACCCAACGCAGCCAAAAATAAATAAATAAATAAATAAATTTATTAAAAAATCAATCAGTCGATCAAATGTTTCTGTAAAGTAGTGGGTTCCAAAAGTACCTGCAAAGCTTCTTAAAAGTATAGGTGGGGATTCCCTGATGGCGCAGTGGTTGAGAGTCCGCCTGCCGATGCAGGGGACACGGGTTCGTGCCCCAGTCCGGGAGGATCCCACATGCCGCGGAGCGGCTGGGCCCGTGAGCCATGGCCACTGAGCCTGCGCGTCCGGAGCCTGTGCTCCGCAACGGGAGAGGCCACAACAGTGAGAGGCCCGCGTACCGCAAAAAAAAAAAAAAAGTATAGGTGGCTTGGCTGTCCCCTGAAATTCAGATTCGGTAGGTCAGGAGTAGAGAACAGCCTTCCATTTGTAATCTGTTATGTTTGAGAATCACTGCTTGTAAAGCAAGTCTGCTATACTTCTTTGAGTTACACACCTTTCCACAGTGGTGGACTTAGCGTTCTTGAGCTCTTCTTGGTTCTGCAGGTAAATCTACTTCCCTCTCATAACTCCTTCCCTCTGTAGGCACTTTGGGTTGACTTTCTTGTGCTAAAAATTTCCATGTCCATTTTCTCTTTATATATTACACTTCAGCATAACATAAATCTTGTATCTTCAAAGATAGGGTTTGTTTCTGGTTTTTGCTGTTCTGGTGTTTGGGGGTGATCTTCCAGAGGAAATGGGAGCTGCTAGGTCTTTGTTCTGCCATCTTGAAATCAGGACTCCAGTACTGTATTGGAGTCCCAAAATTTTTGACCAGAAGGCATAGCAGCTTTAGGGGAAAGTAAGTCAAGGGAGGCTTTTTTCCTTCTAAGACGAGCATCAGTAATTATGGTATGAACAATAAATCATTTTAGATCAAATAAAACATGTTCTTCCTTTTTACGAGTTCTCTCTTGAAACAGGTGGACATTAGGTAGAATTCAGTAATCACTTCTACACTGAACCAGAGATAGAGACAAATCACTAGTGAGCTGTGACTGTATAGAGAACAAAGCCTGAGACACTCATCTGAATGGTACTGTTTTCCTTCCTGGTGTAATGTTTCACCATAACTTGTAATTCCTGCTTAACATATTGAAGGTACTGTTGGTCTCCACGTCTTTGGGTATCACGAAAGATACATCATCAATCGAATCCTCTATCATGGAGAATGTAGAGATACATTTTACATACAATTTGATAGTTGACTAATTTTATAGTTCTAGATTTGTTTTAAAGAAACGTACTGTGTGCCAATATTTTCCAACTGACTTTGGATCCTCTAAATTTTTAGTGGATCTTATTCTAATCAGTAAGTAAAATGACATATTAAATGAGCAGACATTATCTTAACAAGGTATGCCTTTCTCTTCTAGCTTTTTTTTTTTTTAAAGAATGTATTCTGCGGTTAATTCCTATCTCAATTTCTCTTCTAATTTTTAGATTCCAGTTATATTGTCATTTTACTATTTGTAGACTTTTCATAGATTTTTCCCTCTTGTATACAAAATGCTAAGTGGATTTAAAACATTTAATTAAAACTAGTTAGGACATATGTTTAACCTGCTCCGACAAAAATAACAGAGCAGACTGTATACAAATGTATGTCTCTTTCTTGTCAAAGTCCAAACTGGTATATTAATTCTGCTCTATAAAGTTATCATGGGTTCAAAGTCATCCTTTCTTGTTTCTCCACCATTCCTGTGGTTTTACCCGCATTCACGTAATCCACGGCGGCTCACTGACGCATGGCACCCCAGAAGCAGGAGTGGGGAGGGGAGGGCACACTGAGCTACAAAAGGAACAAGCTACTTTGATGAAGTATAATTCAAAAGTAAAGGAACTTAGAGTATCAAAAACAAGAGTCTGGAAGTCATACTCAGCAGAAGGGGATCTCTAGATACAATATTGTTTAGAGGAGATTGTGTTGTCCTGATCTATCATGAAGATAAGGTTTGTCTATGAAGTGGTAAGTATTTTTTTTTAAATAACGAATGTAGGAACTGAGGATCCGACTGGTCTCAAAATAGTCACCTAGACAGTTTTACACTTATTCCCTTGGTGCTGTCATTGCTAAAAATATGTTTGTAATCCTTTTCTTGGCAGTTGCTTCCAGAGCTGGTTAACGAGGTGCCCCTGAAAATAAATATATTCTTATCCTCACTGTGGTCCTAAAAACATATCATCTTAACTGGTTGTCTAACTTCAGTGTCCAGACTTGATGTCAGAACTTAAATTCAGTTTAATAAAAAGGATGTTTGTCATAATTCCAAATACATAAATAATGTAATAGATTTTGAAGTCAGTTTTTTGTTTTTTTTTTGCGGTACGCGGACCTCTCACTGTTGTGGCCTCTCCCGTTGCGGAGCACAGGCTCCGGACGCGCAGGCTCAGCGGCCATGGCTCACAGGCCCAGCCGCTCCGTGGCATGTGGGATCCTCCCGGACTGGGGCACGAACCCGCGTCCCCTGCATCGGCAGGCGGACTCTCAACCACTGTGCCACCAGGGAAGCCCTGAAGTCAGTTTTAAAGATAAATTTGGCAGCATTATTGAATAAATGTTTTTATATAACTTCCTAAAATGAATTCTTTGAAGAACTTATCTTTCATTTGAAGTGTAAGTACAGGTATATTTTATGAGGGAAGCAACTGGATGTTTCCTATATTTTAAGGAAACGTAGGATAAGAAGAATCATCTTTATATACTGGTAATATTAAACTTTCAGTAGTCCCAAGGGAGCTGGAATCGAGGACATTTACTTTGGGGCAAGCCGATTTAATCATGGAATGTAGTTTGTGCCGTATTTATGGTGCCCATGTGCACAGTATGGTGAGCTTGGACAACTGTATACACTTGTAATTGCCACCATAGTCGAGCTATAAATCCACTTCCAAAAGCTCTCGTGGGCCTTTCTAGTTATTCTGCATCCCCGTCCCCGGGCAGCCACTGATCTGCTTTCTATCTCTCTGTGGACTAGATTACAATTTTTCTATTTAAACAAATGGAAAAGATATAGGCTCTTGTTTTTTTTTTCCTAACACATGGAATACAGTCATCAAGTTTTTGCCTGTCTGAGAAGCAGGCAGAAGCTTTATAGCAGAAGTATCCATATCACAGTAAAACTGTTTTCCAAACTTGTCATAACTTGTGGTGGGTTGGATATATCAAAATGCTCATTCTTCAGAAAAAGTGAGGAGAAAAACTGAATACAGCTTTTCTGCACAAAATTTTGTTCAGTCAGCCTCCTTTACTGAGCTGTAACTACCAGCAATTTCTGCCTTTATGTTAATTTTGATTCTTTTCAAGGACTTCTGAAGTATAGAAGTTCGTCCATACCCGGATAACTTCTCTACCCATTCTCCTGCCAGTGTGTCTGTTTCCCCTGTTTCAGGAGGTGGAACAGGGCTGGCCCCTTGCTGTGAGAGGGTCACATGAGGCAGGACCCCAGTTCGCGCTGCTGGATCAAATGCCCTCAGATAGTGTACGTTTGGTGACGTTTGAAAGTTTCTTTCCAGCATCACAACATATATCCAATACTGATTGTGTGTTTCGTATTCTTTGAATAGTATAGCGATTTATCTCAGTCCTCCTGTGACTCGGGAATCCAGAGTCAGACAGCAGCATTCTATTCTTACTTCTTTAAAAATTTTTTTTGTAATGTAAGAATTCTGCTCATGATACATCTCTAGCAGGAGCCTCCTGACCTTCTCTCCTCTTTGCCTCTAAGTCAGTCTTTCTAAGACCTTGCTTTACTGTTCTGGAACTTTTTTTTTTTTT
>NW_006797390.1:7885812-7918445 GCF_000442215.2 Lipotes vexillifer
GCCTCTCACTGTTGTGGCCTCTCCCGCTGTGGAGCACAGGCTCCCGACGCGCAGGCCCAGCGGCCACGGCTCACGGGCCCCAGCCGCTCCGCGGCACGTGGGATCCTCCCAGACCGGGGCACGAACCCGCGTCCCCTGCATCGGCAGGCGGACTCTCAACCACTGCGCCACCAGGGAAGCCCCTGTTCTGGAACTTTTGATGCTTCTATATTATATTCAAAATCAAATCATTCCTTATTCAGCATTTTGAGTACCCTCTGTCTGCCGGGTTCAGGTTAGAACCCTCAAGGGTATCACAGTCTGTGTTTACTCCTTCCTGCCATCCCAGACCATCCGTGCTCCAATTCAAAGCTACCTTTTCAGCATCCCCCTCACTCTGTCCTTTCGCTATAGAAACCCTCTAATCCAGTCATGCCGTGTGTCCTCACACGACCTGTGCTTTTATACACATCACTTTCTCTGTCTTTCTTATTATCTCTGTCAAAATAAGGCCCACTGACTTCCCATGTCCTCGGCCCCAGGTGATTTTCTTTGTCTGCGGTATCACTTACTTCAGCACGTATGGCCCATACAGTTTATTGGCACTTTGCATTTTTGTTTCATCTCATCCACGCTGCTGAAATCTTACAGTTAAAAAGGACAGACTTACCACTCAAAGCAAAGTCATTTATACAGTACCTCTGATAACCTCTTTACACACCTAGTCAGGAGAAGCCCTGTCATTTTTTAGGCTTCCCAGTTCTACTTATTAACAGGAGATAATACGTTAGATGATCACTTTATAAACTGAAGTCTGTATCTTTGTGACTGTCCTCCCTTTAGTGTCATATGTGCTTTCTAGAGAGACACAGATTAAAATCCTATTCCTGCCTTTCCTGTTTCTGCTCTTCTAGTATCAGTCATGCTCTGTGGGTAAATCTTTTTGGATTAATATGCCCTTGTATAACCCCATCCTGTCACCTTCCTTTGGATCCCTCTACTTTTAGTTGCCTCTTGAATAATGGCCTCCAGAATTGAACCTACATCTCCAGTTGTCCTCTGTCTAGTTAGAGAAAAACAAAACTCTTCTTTTAATGAAATGTGAATTGGCCAGAGCTAGTGGTCTCTTTCTAGTCTTGGTTTTTTTCATGTTTTCAAATTTTGATATCCCCTACTCTAACCCTCTGCTCAGTTCCTTTCCATGCTGCTGGACTGAAAAAAACAAAAAAGCCTTAAAAATACAGTGGGGCTTCCCTGGTGGCTCAGTGGTTGAGAATCTGCCTGCTAATGCAGGGGACACGGGTTCGAGCCCTGGTCTGGGAAGATCCCACATGCCGCGGAGCAACTGGGCCCGTGAGCCACAGCTGCTGAGCCTGTGCTCCCCAGCAAGAGAGGCCGCGACAGTGAGAGGACCGTGCACCACAATGAAGAGTGGCCCCCGCTCGCCGCAACTAGAGAAAGCCCTCGCACAGAAATGAAGACCCAACACAGCCCTAAATAAATAAATAAATAAATAAATAAATAAATAAGCCAAGCATTTGAAGCCCTTTAAAAAAAAAAAAAAATACAGTGAAGCCCAGCTTCAGAATAAGTGAAAACATTGGAGCTGTTGGGAACCACTACAGCAGATGGGAATGGAGTCAGAACTGGAGGAGCTGTTGGTTCAGGGTTCATGTATGAAGTGCCTGCTGGTGCCAGGAGCCGTTCTTGGCACTTGGGACACATAGTGAGCACAGTAGACAGACACCCTGCCTTTGTGGAGCTTGTATTCCAGCTGTTTCTGAGCAAAGACTTTAGGCAAAAAGAAAAAAAAAGACTGGCAGATAATATCAGAGTATAGAGTAACTGAAGCCAAAAGAAAAGAAGAAAAAAAAGTGTAAATGGTTTAGGCACATGCAATGTAGATTAACAATATGTGCAAGCTTTTGGTATTCACAGTCGTGAACCAGGACGCTAGAAGGAAAATAATACATTTTAAAAATTAAAGATAGGAGCATTCACAATAGCCAAAAGGTGGGAGCAACCCAAATGTCCATCGACTGATGAATGGACAAAGTGTGATGGCTGCGTACGGTGGCATATTATTCAGCTTTGAAAAAATGGGAGATTCTGACACATGCTCCCACATGAACCTTGAGGGCTTTATGTTCAGTGACGTAAGCCAGTCACAAAAGGACACACTGTGTGGCTGCCTTTACGTGAGGCTCTAGAGTAGCCTGATTCATAGAGACAAGTAAAGGGTGGTTTGCCAGGGACTTTGGGAAGGAGGATGGGGATCGTTTAATACATAGTTTAAGTTGTGCAAGACAGAGAGGTCTGGGGACGGTTGCACAGCAGTATGAATGTCCTTAACACTGCTGCACTGTACCCTTAAACACGGTTAAGATGGTAAATGTTGGGCCTCCCTGGTGGCGCAGTGGTTGGGAGTCCGCCTGCCGATGCAGGGGATGCGGGTTCGTGCCCCGGTCCGGGAGGATCCCGCATGCCGCGGAGCGGCTGGGCCCGTGGGCCGTGGGCGCTGAGCTTGCGCATCCGGCAACGGGAGGGGCCGCGACAGTGAGAGGCCCGCACCGTTTTTTTTTAATATTGCACCTTTAAAATCTTTCTTTTAAAAGATGGTTTCATGGGACTGCCTTTGCAGTCCAGTGGTTAAAACTCCTCCCTTCCAATGCAGGGGGGCATGGATTCGATCCCTGGTCAGGGAACTAAGATCCCACATGCTGTGCGGTGCGTCCAAAAAAAAAAAAAAAAAAGATGGTAAATGTTATATGTATTTTTTTTTTTTGATCTGTGAAAACCTTTTCATTTCTAGTTGTCACAAAATAGTTCTGTCATTGTGACTGGTAAGGGGGTCCTTTTTTAGAGTAATCAAAACGAAAACAAACATTTTTTTCCAGATGTTTAAACCCTGGAAAATCTGTTTCAGGTCCCTGGGACCCACAGACCCCTGGCAGGGAATCCTAGCTGCAGCCTCTGATCAGCCAGCTTGGGAAACAGCATTTGGAACCTTGTGCCACTGGCCAGCGTGGCCCTTGTGGTCCAGCTCTTGGCTCAGGGAGAATGGATGGTGCTTAAGCAGATGGGACCTGGGCTGTACCCTGGCCACTGGGAGCCCAGGGAGCGCTTTGCAGCAAGGCAGCGGGCGGCAGGGGCCTGGCACCACTTGCTTTCCTTGTCCTGGGGGCACGCCCACCCCACCCCACCCTTCAGGTGACAGCCTCCTGTCCCTGGTCTTGGTTTAAAAACGGTTAAGATGGTAAATTGTATGTGTATTTTACCACAATTAAGAAGAAAAAAAGTTTAAAAATTAGCAAGGCAACAAATTGAAAGACCAAGAAACTCAACATTAAAAGAAAACTTTAAAGACATAAGCCATAAGCATAGTATAGTTGGGGAAGCAGACCCATGTACAAGAATTGAAGGACCTTCACAGAGCAGATGCCTATTAATCTAAACTGTGAAAGTGCTGGAAAGGAATGCTGAACAGAGAGAAGTTAGCAGCTGGTGAGGAGAAAGCTCAGGCCTTTCAGGTAGAGCGTGTAGCGTAAAACTAAGTGAAAACAAGTCATGTCTCAGTGACACACAGTCCTTGGAAGACAGTGAGGAAGAAGTAGATAGAAAATTGTAGCTGGTCAGACATTAGGCCCAAGTGTTTGATACATTAAGGAAGCTGATGAAAGTGATGCTGGAAGCAGGACAGTGAGAACAGCAGTGAGGTCAGAGAAGGCGTTTTAAGAATCATGCAGGCCCGTGATAAAAGGATGCTGGGGACCATGATAGTGAACATGCAGGTACAAAGTGGTGGGTTCATTAAAAACTATTAGAAAGGAAGAATCCACAGAACTTGCATATTGGTTCTGGGGAACAAAGAGGAAATCAAATTTTTTCAGTGTTCTCAGGCTGTGGGCCTAGAAGTGTGGTGATTCAGTTAACGTTGAATG
This sequence comes from Lipotes vexillifer, assembly GCF_000442215.2. Lineage (NCBI taxonomy): Eukaryota > Metazoa > Chordata > Mammalia > Artiodactyla > Lipotidae > Lipotes > Lipotes vexillifer. The sequence continues at coordinate 7,889,733 of NW_006797390.1, forward strand.
TGAGATTCGTTATGATGGATGGAAAACCTGACTTAGTGTAGACATTTTATATTAAAGATAATGCTGAATATCTAAGTAAATGCTCCCTAGAGAGGACATAAGGAGATGTTCAGGGACCAGATTTGGAAGTTCAGGTATTTCAGCCAGGCTCGCCCGCTGAGCTTTCGTAAGGTGGCGTATCGGCCACACCCTCTGAGGCCTCCGTGAGGGAGGCTGGAGGACCTCCTCGCCAAGGGAAATGAAGGGGTGAAAGAGATTTCACCCCGGATAGTTAACCGGTTAAATTACAAGTAAAGGAGGCATCAGTAAGAGAATCTGGATTTCAGATTCATCTTAAAATTGGAGTAAACTGTGCCTACATGTCTTTGACAGTAATACGTCCAAAGCTACTGATCTCACTGTTGCTTTCATCGGCTCTCTTTCCTCGTGTTTTCTGGATTATGAAACTTATGAAACACGATTATTTAATCATTCCGTTTGGAATACCCAGTTGGAGGAAGAGGGAAAAATAAACTGTTATAATATCCCTTCATTCATACTCCTTTTCTGTCTTGCATTTCTGTTAAACACACGCTTACCTAGGACTCACTCTTAAATTGCTAACCACTGCCGTTTACTAGTAAGAGAGGGCTTGTGTGTTGTCCTTAAGGATTCAGGAGTTAACCAGCAGGATTTTGAGCTCCACTTGCCTTGGGTATTTGCCTCTTGTTTCTGAAATTTGCTGGAAGGGGGAGGGGGCAGAGAAGGTGGTCTTACTACCATTTCTTGAAGCTCAAATGCCACAGCAGAACTTTTAGAGACATCTTGATTCTATTAGAATTTGCAGGTCAAAGGGCAGGTTCAACTGTTCTGGTAGTTTACAGCACCAGGGATGGTGTGACTAGACTAATGACTTAAAGTTGGATTTCTGTTACTACCTACTCATTATGCAAGTCAGGGGGCCTGTTAGTCATGCAGTAGGGAATTACTAATCACCTTGAAAGGTTCTGTGTCCACATTTTCAATTTTTTTTTATTTTTAACTGAGGAAAAGCCACTAAGAGAACAAGGAGAGTGATTTGGCAGGAAGAGCATTTTAGTTCTTCTTTTGCCTGGGCTTGTGGCCTATGTATGTTCCCTTTTGTGTTTCACGTGCTTGTGTTACTCCCTTTGGGCTTATGGGAAATGAAGTCAGGAAGTGTTCCACCAGCAAGTGTTCCTTTTCTGTGGAGAGCCTTGGATTAGTAAAGCTTTTGAAGTTGATTATTAATCCCCAGGAAGGTTCATTTTCTTTGAAATAGCCGTATTAGTGTTAGAATAGCTGACTTTCAGCTCTCAAGTAATTGACTCTGATTAGAAAGGAATTATTTCAGGTATTTTTATTTCCTTCTTCACAGTTTTCTGTATCTTTCCATTTTTCACCAATGAATGAACATTACTTTGTTATCCGAAAATACCTTTTTTTCAAAGAAGCAGTTATATTAAGAATAGGTGGCTACTAAAATAAAATCCTTTTTGCTATTTGCTTTTTTTCACTCTAAATTCCATACCCTCTGAAAAACAGGGTATTCTTAAAATTTTTTAGCTTAGTCACTTGAATGTTCTTTGTAAAACTTAACTACGTAAGCTCAACCACAAATATGGTCTTTACTATCACGTGTATTGAGGGAACAAGAGTTTTTCTTATTCCCCCCAAAATTAGATAGCTGTTACTATTTATCAGCTTTATTTTTGTTCCTGCCCTCCAAATTGTTTTCAAGAAGTTGTTCTTCCCATGGTGTCCGTTTCCAATTTACCAAAATTATAGGCAAAACAGTACAATATCTGTCCCCTTCCAAAAACAAGAGAAAAACCTGAAAGCTAATAAACCCACAAAAGATACTAACATTACCCAGAGTTTACGTGATCATACATGCAATATGTAATCAAAACATTTCATTCTCTTGACTGTGAATTGCCCTTTATAGGCACATACACATGTAGAAGTCAATATGGAGAGTATAGTTTTAAAATGGAAAGGACACTGTTATGTTAATCTGCTAGGGAATTTTTAGAGGGTGAGAGCCTTGGGTATGGGAGAGAAAATCTGATTCTGTGCAGTTCATAGTATATTATCAGTGCTCAATAAAAAGTAAACAGCATCAGTGACATAATAAAATTTCTGTTTGAATCGTACAGAAAAAGAAAAAAAGACTTCAAAATATATATCTTATTTAAAAAGGCACCATTCCAATGGCTCCGACTCCAGTGCCACATCCTTTATTTTAAAATTTAGAATATGAATTGGCACCTGTTATATCATATTGCATTTGGGGAATGTGACATTTTACCCCAGAGATTAACTGTACCACACTAGCTGGCCAAGCATATCATTTATAAAAGAATTTGGAATTCAGTCAAGATGTTTCAACAGTATAGGATAATTTTTACCATTTCATATTATGACGCTTCTTGCCTTAAGTACAGAATGGAACTCAGATCCTATCGCCTTTTATCTTCCATTCGGCAGAAGTTCTCATGACTTGGTCTAACTGGACAGAGTAATTTATCTTTCATTCGTCTTCTGTTATTTGCCTGCCACTAAATGTGTCATTCTGACTATTGATGCACAGAAATGCAGCCCCCTTATTGAGAAGGCACATTTCTCGTTCCAGCTTGTCAGTCTCTGGGCTCCTCAAAAGGGAACAGATGACAGCAATTAACAGGAAACCGCAGAGTGAGACCATCTTGAACTCCTTCACCTTTAAGCTCATTTCACCACTTAACATATTTTTTTCAAGTGGTCAGTGGATATATTTAGACTATCGTTACCCCTTTGGTGCTGACTTCATGGGATAAGCCATCTGCCATTTCTTAGACTCATATAGAGTGAGGACAGTGGAAAGTTATACTGAGGTCAATGAATCTTCCCTTCCAACAGCAAAGGCTAGTTAAACAAATCCTCATTTCCATGATGTAAACTGATCTACGTCTTCCATTTGTTAGCACTGCTTGTTCAGAGTTCCCCAGACCTACCCATCTGAGTATGGAATATCCTTGTCAGAATGTGCAAAAGATAGTCTTCCAGTTTGTGGCTAAACTAAAACTCTTCCATATGACTGCTGTTGAAGCGTAATTATCTTAACAAGAGACAGAAGCAAGGTTAAACTTGGGCAGTGCGTTCTCAGATCCAGCATTTCCTCAGGTCAAAAGCTCAGGCCACTTTTATAGTTCCTGTAAATCAAGTCTGCCTTCTTCCAGATGACTTATTACATAAAAGATGAGCTATAGAGGGATGCATTTGGACTGTGAGACTAATTGTTCACCAACTTCCTTCTGATTAGTTTGTAAATTTCTCAGTTCAACGCCCCTCCCCTAAAATCCCACCTTCTTTTCCTTCTGGATATGAACCCAAAAACAGTTGTTAGGTAAACCACAAGGAATCAGTGAAGTTTAAATTGTTGTTTCAATATGTGCAGATCATTGCCAAGTAAAGCCTTGACTGGAAACGTACTTGCATTGATGAGATTAAAAAGATTCATAGATGTTCAGAGTGCCCCGGGAACAGCTGGCTGATTTCCTGAATCCTATTTACTAATGTTTACAGTTTGTTATACATTCTGTACATAAAAATGTTTTCAGTTTTAGTGGTGCCTCGTTTGCCTGGAGACCACAGAATACTTATCAAAAGAATGAGTCAAATGGGTAAAATGTATAGATGACAGGATAATTCTTACTTAAAAAAAAAGTCATTAACTTCGTTTACTTCCCAAGTTTAACTACAGCTAGATCTAGGAACTCTTCATTAAGATGTCAGTATAACGACCTGATAAAGACATTTAGAGTCAAGGAGACCTGAATGGGATTCCTGCCCGGACCATTTGCTTCAAGTGTGAACTTGGGCAGCTGCATACACTCTCTAAGCCTTAGTTTCATCACCCATAAAATGGAGGTAATGGTATTAGTAACCTGAGGATTGCTGTGAGGACTAGATGGAAATCTGGATGTTTTCTTTCTTCTGCAGGCAGGAAGCCCTTCTGGCTGCCATCAGTGAAAAAGATGCCAATATAGCTCTTTTGGAGCTTTCATCCTCGAAGAAAAAGACCCAGGAAGAAGTGGCTGCCCTGAAGCGGGAGAAGGACCGGCTCGTGCAGCAGCTCAAGCAGCAGGTATGACTAGTGGGGCCTGGGGGGGAGGCTGCCGGCGTCTGTGCCGCTCATGCACTCAGGTCTCCCCTCTTGGGCCAGATGTCTGATCTTTATCTAATTGATCTTCACCAGCAGAGACTTCAGCCTTCGAATCTCTGCTTTGTCTAGGAAGCACAGAGCATTCTTGGTCAGAGGACTGGTTTAGAAGGTGTCACACGTCTTAGGAGAACTTTTTTAACTTTGGCAATGGCTGGATGAAATTAGTGAAATTCTGCCCATTTGAAATGAAAAAAGGTTTTTTGGGGGATGTTTTGCATGTCTCTTGGGGTCAGGCTGCAGGGGTCGCCCACAGCACTGACAACTGCGTGGTCCTTGGCAAGTGCTGTGGGGTACCTGCAAGGGCTGTTGGGGTCCTCAGTGGTGCCTCCAGGGGCAGAGGCCGCATGCAAGGGCAGGCAGCAGTGGTGTGGAGCTGGTGGTGGTGTGCACATACCACCAGCGGGTGAAAAGTCTTATCCCTTACGTCCAGTCAGATTCCCGCTACAGAAGGCACTAAGGATATTTTCATTTAAGTGATTTCCTGTTATTCAAGGCTGGGTAAGCTCTGATGGTAAGAGCAAAGTTTTGCCCTTTTCTTTTCTACCCAAAACCTTCCCCAAATTTAATGCTTAATACTTACATGAGGCCTTTCATCTGTGAAAATAAAAGCTAGAAATTTCCTCATTGATGATGGTTGCACAACAATGTAAATATACTTAATGGACAGAACTGCACACTTAAAAATGGTTAAAATGGTAAATTTTATGTTGTGTATACTTTACCACAATTTTAAAACTGGGGCAGATCTTTTTCCCCTTTGAAGATAAGGAGAAAGCTGAATTTCAGAGTCTGAGCCCTCTTCATCTTTATTGCTGTTCCTGGCATTCCTTTTCTACGTGAGTGTCCACCTCCTGCCTTCCGGGTCATCCCCTTCATCCTCCGCCGCTTTTCTGTACATTTGGGCTGCCCACATTTACCCTTCTGCCTGAAGTAATCAGAGTAGGAAAGAGTTTTCGAGTGAAGGAATTTCTTTTTTTCTACTTTAGAGGATCAGTCATCAATTGATAGCATCACTTTTCATTTATTTATTTTTCGCTGTGTTGGGTCTTTGTTGCTGTGCACGGCCTTTCTCTAGTTGCGGCGAGAGGGGGCCACTCTTCGTTGCGGTGCTGTGGCTTCTCTTGTTGCGGAGCACCAGCTCTAGGCGTGAGGGCTCAATAGCTGTGGCGCACGAACTTAGTTGCTCCACGGCATGTGGGATCCTCCCGGACCAGGGATGGAACCCATGTCCCCTGCATTGGCAGGCGGATTCTTAACCACTGCGCCACCAGGGAAGTCCTAGCATCATATTTGATATTCAAATAAACAAGAATCACTATTTACACAGCAAAGATATTTTCTTTATTTTAAAGACTAATAAAACTGCTTATAAATAGACTTTATGTGGCTGACTTTGCTGAGAAAACACCAGAAGATGTTCCCTACTGCAAGATAGGTAGATGACCAGCAAAAAACAACCCAGTGCTCATTTGCAAGTGAAAGAAAACTTTTACCCACTTAAGCTCTGGTACCCCTGGACGTTCATCCCTTTAAGAGATGGAATTCACTATGAACTTTCACCCTCTCCTGGGTGCCAGTGATACAAGGGAAAGCAAAACAAAGGTGCTCTGGGGGCCTCCCTTTATTGCAAGTTCAACCACTTTATCCATCATTTGTGGGAATTCTGCCACATAAACATTTTCAGGTCACCTAGCTTGACCAAAAAAAAAAAAAAAGAAAGAGAGAGAGAGATAGACTTCTTTCATATTACAGAAGAAAACTGAGCAAAAATATTTATCAGCAGTTTGTCACCCCGGCTCACATTGCTCAATCTGTCCCATTTTAAGAGCTGTAGCTAATTCTAATTGGTCCTTATTTCATATTTTCTGAACAAATTACCCGTTTCCGTTATGTTCAGTAGGAGAATTATGAATGGACAAGGCTAGCTCAGCTGACTGAGGAGGCTGGAGGGGTCGTAAACGATGCATCTGTGCTTGTGTAGCGGGTGCAGAAAACTCGGGTGGGCTGCCCTGGGTCTGTGCTTCATTCTCCCAGCTAGGAAGTGGGTGCCATCTCCTGTTCCATTAGGGAGCAGTTAGTGAGGATCAGTCAGTGTCTTCAGAGAGGACCAAGATCTTGAGACGAGTAGTGTGTCCGTGCAGAGCTGCATCATGAGCTGAGGTCTCCTGGTGCGTGTTCTGTGGAAACGTGTCTGTCACTGGGGAAGTGAGCTGACTGTCAGACAGACATGCTGTCACCTGCTCACCTGGCCGAGCCTGCTCACAGGGTCTCTGGTCTTCGGTCTCCCTGTCCCAGACCAAGCATGGCCCTTCTGTCCCTGCAGTCTTTTCCCGGCGGTGCCCGCTCTCCTTCCTTGCGTGACCCCCGGGTGGTCCTGGCGGCCGTGGGGGGACCCTATCCTCTCAGACAAGCATTTTCACGGACTTGCTTAGTTTTCTGTTTTGTGTATTTTACTTCCTTAGCCTCGTAAGACCGCTTAACTTCCCTAATCCCTAAGTCCTTAATGGGCAAGGGGCGACTTCACTGTTGCCCCAAGTATTTTCAGTAGGTCCAGTATGAAAAAATCTCTGAACTGAGTGTCCGTCACTGGGCGCTGCCCGCTGCCCGGCTGCCCGTCGGTCCACCTCCAGGGCGCTGCCGGGACACACGGGCGCCTGCGCGATGCTCTTCTCCCCTGGCCTGTTGCTCCGTCAGCTGGAACTAAGCGTCCTGACAGCCGCGCAGCAGGCCCAGGACACCGGCCCAAGCCGGCCGTCCCCACTCAGCGTCCCCGTGAGTCTGCAGTCAGGCTCTTGGCCAGGCCTGCAGTCCCCTGACGCTTGGCTGGGGCAACAGGGCTCACTTCCAGGGTCACTCACGTGGCCCGGGGCTCGGTACCTTTTAGGCTTCTCCATGGGGTTACTTAGGACATGGGGCTGGCTTCCCCTAAGCACATGATCCAGGGGAGGGCAAGAGAGCAGCCAAGATGGAAGCCTCGATGTCCTTACAACCTGTCTCGGAAGGGGCACACCATCACCTCCCCGTGTCCTGTTGCACGTGCACCAGCCGCCTACAACATGGGGGGACCAGTGCAGGCGGCCTGGAAGGCTGGCTGCTGCGAGAAGTGAGTGAATGAGCAAACAGTGGTGTCCTCCCGTGGTGAGACACCGCTCAGATGTAGAGGAGTGCGTGCTGTGTGATTCGATGTGTACGTTCAGCTCTAGAAAAGACCACTGTACTCTCTGACCTCAGAAGGCAGATGAGGCATCAGAGCAGAACTCGCTTCATCTTCTCTTGCCTGCCTCCGCCCCCAAGAGGGGCCTGCAGCAGGAAGGGACAGGTTCTGTCCTCTTCATGCCTTTCTCCCTCTTCCTTTGGCGTTGGGGTCCTCTGATGCCATTGCAGCCCTTTGATGCTGCTTCTCTGGCCAGCGTTGACCCCCGAGGGGTGAGCAGTGCCCGGAAGACGCAGACCTGGCTGCTCCTTACCGGGCTGAAGAGTGAGAGCGTGTTGGCTGTCACGTGCTCCTCTGTCCATCCTGCCCTCTGTCTCTAGGTGTCCTTTTTCCTCCGCAGATAAGCACAAGGCAAACCAGCAAGTCCGATGCCAGAGTAGGTACCAAACAAAGGAAGGAGAAGCCTGTTTCCTTTTCTTCTACTCAAACCCCGTCTTCAAGATTGAAGACTCTAGGATTTAGGGCTGAATTCTCCTTGAGCCTCTCTCACTGAGCACAGGGGCCTCCCTTGTGCATGACTGTCTGCTCCCCGTGACGTCAAGACTCCTTCTGCCAGACTTAGCATCACCGTACACCAGTCGCAACCCAGAAAAGGCATGTGCTGTGAGGGGCTGGCCTGGTGGACGGTGGTGCCTTTTCTGCCCCCCCCCACCCCCTTTGTGGGCTCTCTAGAACGTGACCTGCTGAGCTCTCCTTTGTCCCTGGCGTTGGGCCTGGGCCACCAGTTCTGGAACAGCTGGGAAGACCCATTCATCATAGTATTAAAACTAGTTTAAAAGTGACATCTAACATTGGAGAGAGAACAACAAAACGATTTCACGTTCTATGAAAAGAGAGCAGCAATGGGGTAAAGCTACGGAGAGCTCCTGAGTTGTCAGTGAACAAAGGAAAAAATAAACAGCCAGTGTTGAGGTAGCGGGAGTGCTGCAGAGGCTGCCCGTGGGGGGCGGAGCCAGAGGCGTCTGGCCGCCTCGCCAAGCGCCTGCGTTCTCAGCACGCACCGCGATGCCAGGTGCTGGGACGCAGCAGGCATCTCTCAGAGGACACACGGGCGTCTGGCGCTGCCGGAGGACCCCTTCCCTGTGTGTCGTGCTGGTCTGCCTGCTCTGTTCTGTACTTGCCGTGTCCACGAGCCAGCCTCTCAGCCATCCATGTGATGTTATCCCCTGAAGGTGGCTCGTACGTGGTGATCATAGAGAGTGAAGACCTTCTGCTGGTTAGAATATCCGATATCCAGAAGTTGACAGAGTAGACGATTACAGTTCAATCCTTATTTCATGATTCAGCAGCCCGTATTGACTTGGTCAGATAAATGTGCTCATCTCGTTTTAATTATCCTACCTCCCTTCAGTTCTAGATTCTTACATATTAAGTATTCAGTATACATACTTCTTCCTCTAAACCACTACAAACATTAGGATCAACTACATGTTTCCTGCCGCTGGTATCCAGATTTATTTGAAAGGAACTGGATGCAAAGCATTTTCCGTTCACTGCCCTCATCTCTGGAATTGCCTTCTACTTCCTCAGCTTAATCTCTGCTTTAATCTTCGCTTCAAGACTCATCTTTGTAGTTTGGAATTTCCTAGCCGCGGAATTGGTTTTTTTCCTTACATTAGCAAAGCCATTCTTTGCTTTTCTTCATTCACACATTCGTCCTCCTTTGGGCAGAAGCTAAAATGCGAGAGGGAGGAGGAAAGAAGCAGCAGCACTGTTCACTTGCTGTCCTACGAGTTGTTGCTTATTTACTCTGAGCCACAGTGTCCTCTTCAAATGTCGGAATCCCCACCGGTAACTGTTGCTCCAGCTCCAGACCTCAGCTCCAGCCCCAACTCTGTTGATAAACTAGGTGTATCATCTGGAGCAGTAATAGCCCCATCAACTAATACACAGCACTTCGCAACCTACAGAGTACTATTCAGATGCCTTGTAGCCCCGAGCCCGAGGGCTGTGTGCACCAGGCAGATGCCATAACTCAAGAGGGGAGGGACACATGTAAGACGAGAGGAGAGACCGTGATGAACTGGGGGCCACGTGCTTTGTCCAGAGAGGCCGCCGCTTTTAATTCCAGCTCGTTGTGACCGTGCAAGACGAGAGCCCTGTGTTATCCAGTCGTCCATACCGCCCCCCCACACAGAGAATCCATATATATAAATCTCTCTTTTTAAATTGAGGTGTAATTGACATACAGCATTATATTAGTTTTAGGTGTGCAACATAATGATGTGATATATGTGTATATTGTGAAACGATCACCACAGTAAGTTTAGTTTACATCCGTCACCACACAGTTAAATTTTTTTTTTTCTTCTGATGAAAACTTTTAAGATCTTGACTCTCAGTAACCTTCAAATGTACAACACAGTATTGTTCACTCTTGTCACCATGCTGTACATCGCATCCCCAGGACTTAATCTTATAACTGGAAGTTTATACTTTCTGACCCCCTTCACTTACAAATCTCTTGATATGTAAGTGTTGGCCACTAATTTATTCTTTCGGTTTTTTTAATGAATCAAGTCACAAGCTTCCTAACTTAACCTTTCTGGTCTTATCTTCCTCATCTATAATATTACATGGAGAGACAAAATTAATTTTGAGGGACTTCCCTGGTGGCACAGTGGTTGAGAGTCCGCCTGCCGATGCAGCGGACACGGGTTCGTGCCCCGGTCCGGGAGGATCCCACGTGCCGCAGAGTGGCTGGGCCCGTGAGCCATGGCCGCTGGGCCTGCGCGTCCGGAGCCTGTGCTCCACAACGGGAGAGGCCACAGCAGTGAGAGGCCCACGTATCAAAACAAAACAAAACAAAACAAAACTACAGTTAGGTATCACCTCACACCAGTCAGAAGAGCCATCATCAAAAAGTCTACAAATAATAAATGTTGGAGAGGGTGTGGAGGAAAAAAGGAACCCTCTCACATTGTTGGTGGGAATGTAAACTGGTGCAGCCACTATGGAGAACAATATAGAAGTTCCTTAAAAAACCAAATGATCCTACATCCCGACTCCTGGGCATATATCTACAGAAAACCATAATTCAAAAACATTCATGCACCCCAATGTTCCCTGCAGCACTATTTACAATAGTCAAGACATGGAAGCAACTTAAATGTCCACTGACAGAAGAATGGGTAAAGAAGACGTGATATTACATCTTGGAATGATGATGAAATATTACTCAGCCATAAAAAGAATGAAATAATGCCATTTGCAGCAACACAAATGGACCTAAAAAAAAAAAAAAAAAAAAAAAAAATTAATTTTGAGGTCTAAAGTTATGTATTTTCCAATTTTTGACAAGTCAATATATTTACCTATAGCTATATCACCTGCTAATTGCTGACATTGGGAACAGTTTTAAAAGAAGGAATTGTAAAGCATAAGAAAACACATGTGTAAGGATTGTTTAAATCTGTCTATAGGAATTTCCTTATTTTATGAACGTAGTAAGTATTGCATTTTAAAGTTAAAAAAAAAAATCCCGGTTACTCACTATCCCCTTGAAACCTTTTTTGTATCCTACAAAGAAATAGATCATATTTTGATGAGTTCTGCTTGCTTGGAGTTAAGTGAAGTCCAGAGGCTGGGAGATGTGGGGAAATCTGGAATCCTCCCAGCCTCCTTTCTTCCATCTCTTCCATCTTTTTTGTCATCAATTCCAGATGTAGAAAAATTCTTCACAAAACTTTGATAAGACTCTTCCCTTCTTTTCTAGCGTCAAATCTAGCTTGCCCTTCCTATTGTCAGACCGCTGCCTTTTATGATGCCACAGGGAATTTATAAACCTTCTGAGTCTCCTGATCCCTCTTGAATTGTCTCAATGCAAATAAATCAACCTAGATTTCCTGCCCCAGTGCACGTGCCCCTCCTATTCCTTCTCCCGTCAGGTGGCATGATTTATAACTGTTTCCTGTGCTCCTTGACCTTGGTCTGAGGATCTCATTAAACATGAGTAAAAGGAAGGCTGGTTTAGGGTGGTTCCCCTTTCCCCCACTAAACTTCCCTTGGCAGGAATCAGTTCAGACCAGTGTACTCCACAGAATCTATTCCTACTGCCTCTTTTGGTCTCTTTTGAACTAATGTGGATACTTATTAAAAGTGAATATGGAATTAAATGATATTTGTATTCAAGGACGAGAGGAGTGATATAAAACTATAACATTACCTGTTACAGAATGCCCTTCCCGTGGACAATGTACATGACCAAATTAAATCACCCGTACTATCTGGCTTTCATGAAAACATTATTCAAGATAAGAGTATCTAAAATGTATTGAGCCAACTCTTGTTTTGAGCGCTGCACATGAATTAACTCATATACTCTTCACAACACCCCTGTGAGGTACAGTTATCCTCACTGTACAGAGGAGATGCTAAGGGAGAGACAGCGAGTAATTTGCCCAAAGTCACATAGCTGGTAAGCGATGGAGCTGGGATTCAGAACAAATCATGTCATTCCATTGCCAACACTGCTGACCACTACACTGAAATGTGTTGCCCTCATTGTGGGCTTTTGGTTAGAGATTTCAGTAGCCTTTAGCTGTATTATTAATGACCCAGTAATTCTCTCTTGTGATAAATAAGTACTTTAATAAGCTCTTTTCTAAATTACAGTGAAAATAAATTACCATAATGGACTGTGCTCAGTTTAAAAAGTCAGAATCTTGGGCTTCCTTGGTGGCGCAGTGGTTGCGAGTCCGCCTGCCGATGCAGGGGACACGGGTTCGTGCCCTGGTCCGGGAAGATCCCACATGCCGCGGAGCGGCTGGGCCCGTGAGCCATGGCCGCTGAGCCTGCGCGTCGCAGCCTGTGCTCTGCAACGGGAGGGGTCACAACAGTGAACAGGCCGAATTCCCCATCTTATGTCAACAGATACCTTCTCATTTTCAACAATTATCTTAGAAATTGTTGACTGAATTAATGAGAGTTAGAGAGTTCTGATTGAGAACTCAGAGAGCATCTGAAATCAGACAGACCGATTTTTAAGCAACCAAGTTTGAAAACCTGTGTGGTCGTAATCCTAAATTACCATCACAAATGATTCTGGTGTGAAAATACTGTTACTGTCATATATGTACATGGGCAGATATATGGAAATCTGGCCCCAAAATGTTACACATCATTTATTAAGATATCTTTTGAACAGCAGAATTTAAGAATCAGTAAATTTGCATTCTTAAGAAGAGCAAATAGAGATTGAAAAGCTGTTAAAAGCTCCTAGAAAATAGTGACTGCCAAAGAATGAACATCTATTATACCTGAGGTTCAAGAGCTTTTCCCCCTGTATTTCAAAGATTTTATACAGTGTAAGAATTTAATTAGCTAAATAAATTGATGAGCTTTAGTGCTAAAACAGGGTTTGCGGTAGCTGTTTTTCAAGGTAGAGAATGTGCTTAAAATAAAGTTTGTGGTATTGTCGGTGGTGTTCCTCAATATGGCATTCCAAATTGGGTATGATGTTTTTCCTGGCCTTGTATGAAATTGCAGCCTAATAGTAGTCAACTCTAAAATTAGGTGGTCTCTGAAAATAGTTTTGAACATGCACCTTTCAGGCCTCCCTAGCACTTTAATGAGCCAGTTCACCAGAAATATCCAAAGAGATTGAACTATGTTTAAATATATATGTGCTCTTCGCAAATGTATCCACCTTGCAGGCCTGAAACCAATACCTAGCTGTATATTAAGACTCACATTAAACACGTGTAAGAGCCTGGTTGACTTCTCCATCGGCTCTCAGTCACTGGCCCGGATCCAGAGAAAGGACGCACTGTGTGCTATCCCTCTTAGTCAGCTCCGTCCCAGTCTCTGCTAAATGGAAGACTCGTAAGATCAAGTTATCTCTGCAACAGTTTTCCTCACGGTTGCCTCCCTATCTACCTTATTGTTTAGAAAAAATAACCAGGCAGAGCTATATGCTACAGGAAAGCAGTTTTCAAGGCTGGTTCTAATTCAGCTGATTGCCATCTTTAACTGTATTTAGACATTCACTGTTTATAACAGTATTTCCTAATCCTGGATTATCTTCCTGAATGGTAATGATATTACTAGCCACTGGCTTACAACTGTTCTTATGGCCATGCACTGAAATAACTATTTCTCTTACTACATAATATTAAAATAGCTAAATTATATCTTTTAATACTCTGAGACTAAAATAGGTCTCTCACTTTTATGTCAGCTGGTAGGAGCAGCCATAACTTAACATCTTCTTTTCATTACCATAATGTTTTAACTGTAGAAAATGACAAAACATGAGCTAAATTAAAGGAAATAACTCTCTCTGTCCAGAGATAATTTCCTCTATTGCTGAAATCTTCTTGTTCTACAGCCTTTTATAAAAAAATCTTTTTTATTGAAATATACACATCTAAGCGTAATGTCAGTGAATGTTCACAAGGAAACACTCTCATGTAACCAGCATACATATCCAAGAAGCAGATCATTACCAGCACCCCAAAACCAAGCCCTCATGCTCCCTTTCAGGCTCTATACCCTGCTCAGTCCTGCAAGTGACTGCTTGCCTGAATTCTGATAGTATTGATTAGTTTTACCTTAAAAATCAAGACTTTAAAGTTAAGATTTTGTGTCAGCGGAGCTGCTGGGGGCCCAGAGGCAGAGGCCAGTGAAGCCACCACGTGGCCAGAGGGCACAGCCTTGAGCCACAGAGGCCTTGTTCACAGGCCTTGAAGCCTAATGGAATGTGTTCTGCTGGATTTCAAACTTGCTTGGAAATGACAACCCCTTTACTCCTTCCAACTTCTCCCTTTTGGAATGAGGATGTCAAGAAAATGATGTGTGGATAAATGGAAATATCAATAAAGAGACAGAAAACCTAAAAAGAAACTAAAAAGAAATTCTGGAGCTGAAAAGTGCATTAACTGAAATGAAATCCCTCACTTAGAGGGATTCAGAGGCAGATCTGAGCAGGCAGGAGAAAGAATCGGTGCACATGAGGATAGGATAAGGGAAATTATCAAGGCTGAGGAACAGAAAGAAAAATGATTTAAGAAAAGTGAACAGAGCCTAGGGACCTATGGGACAGCATTAAGTGGACCAACATACACATCATGGGAATCCCAGAAGAAGAGAGAGGGAAAGGGGCAGGGAGAATATCTGAAGAAATAATGGAGAAAACTTGCCAAATTTGCTGAAAGACATAAATATAAACATGCATGAATCTCAACAAACTCTAAGTAAGATGAATTCAAAGTGAGACACATTATAATCAAACTTTCAAAAGATGAAGAGAGAGTCATCACATACAAGGGATCCTCAATAGGATGTTCAGCAGATTTCTTATTGGAATCTTTGGAGGCCAGAAGACTTTTTGGGGGAGGCTGATATATTCAAAGAGCTAAAAGAAAAAAAACAAGAATCCCATATCCAGTAAAACTCTCCTTGAAAAATGAGGGAGAAATTAAGACAGTCTGAGTTAAACCAAAGCTGCAGGAGATCATGACCACTAGATCTGCCCTGCAAGAAATGCTCACAGGAGTCCTGCAGGGTGAAATGAAAGGACGACACTAGACAGTAGCATGAAGCTGCATGGAGAAATAAAGATCTCAATAAAGGTCAATACATGGGCAGTTATAAAAGCTAGTATTATAGTAACAATGGTCTGTAACTGTAGCTTTTGTTTTATGCATCATTTAAGAGACTAATAGATTTAAGGGAAAAAAAAATTATGTGTAAAAGCTTATATAACTGTAACTTTGGTATGTAACTCCACATCTTGTTTTCTACATAATTTAAGAGACTGGTGCATTAAGAAGAATTACTTTTATGTTTTGGGTTGCACATTGTATAAACATGTAGTTTTGTGACATCAGCAGCTAGAAAGGATGGGGACAGAGCTGTAAGGGAGCAGAGTTTTTATATGTTATTGAAGTTAAGCTGGTGTAAATTCAGATTAGACAGTTATAACTTTAGGATGTTAGATATAATCCCCACGGTAGCCACAAAGAAAATAGATATAGAATATACACAAAAGGAAGTAAGAAAGGAATTTAAACATTTTGCTACAAAAAAAAAAATCAACTAAATACAAGAGAAGGCAGTAATGAAGGAAGTGAGGGACAAAAAAACTATAGGGCATGTAGAAAATAAATAGCACAATGGCAGAAGTAAGCCCCTCCTTATGAGTAATTACTTTAAATGTAAATTGGTTTAACTCTCCAATCAAAAGACAGAGATTGACAGATTGGATAAAAACAGATAAACCAACTACATGCTGTCATCTGGAGGCCCACTTGATGTCCAAAGACACAAAAAAGTTTAAAAATGAAAGGATGGAAAAAGATACTCGATGCAAATAGTGACCATAAGAGAGCATAATTGGCTCTACTAATATAAGAAAACAGACTTTAAATTGAAAAAGTTTACAAAAGACAAAGAAGGGTGTTATATATTAATGAAAGGTTCAATACAGCAGGACAGTGAAACAGATATAAACATTTACGCATCAATGGACAGACCATCAAAATATATGAAGCAAAACCTGACATAATTGAAGGAACAAGTAGACAGTTCTACAGTAACAGTTGGAGACTTCAGTACCCCATTCACAGTAATGGATAGAACAATCAGAGCATAAGTAAGGAAATAACAGATTTAAACAACACAGTAAACCAACTAAACATTACACACATATACAAAACACTCTACCCAGCAGTAACAGCAGACAGGCATATACCTCATTTTATTGCACCTCATTTTATTGTGCTTCACAGATACTATGTTTCGTTGTTGTTGTTGGGGTTTTTTGGTTTGTTTGTTTTTTTTACAAATTGAAGGTTTGTGACGACCTTGCACCAAGCAAGTCTGTAGGTGACACTTTTCAGACACCATTTGCTCACTTTGTGTCTCTATGTCACATTTTGGTAATTCTCACAATATTTCAGACTTTTCCATTATTATCATATTTGTTACAGTGATCTGTGAGTGATCTTTGATTTTACTACTACAACTCACTGAAGGCTCAGATGATAGCAGCTTTTAGCAATGTTTTTAAATTAAAGTCTGTAATTTTTTATTACACATTTAATAGGCTACAGTATAGTGTAAACATAACTTTTTATGCACTGGGAAAGAAAAAAATTCACATGACTCACTTATTGCAATATTTGCTTTATCACATGGATCTGGAACTGACGCTCAGTATCTCCAAGGTATGCCTGTACACAGTCTTCTCACACACACGTGGGGTGTTTTCCAGGATGGACCATATGTTAGACCACAGTAGATTTTAAAAGATAGATATCATACAAAGTATCTTCTCTGACCACAACAGGATGAAGTTAGAAATTAGTAACGAAAGTGAAATTGAAAAATTTACAAAGTTGAGGAAATTGAACAATACACCTTTAAACAGCCAATAGATCAAAGAAGAAATCACTAGGGAAATTAGAAATACTTAGAGGTGAATGAAAATACAACTTACCAAAACTTCTGCGACATAGTGAAAGCAGTGCTGTGGGAAATTCGTAGCTGCAAATGCTTACATTAAAAAAGAAGAAAGATCTCAAATCAACAATATAACTTTATAATTTATGGAAGTAGAAGAAGGAAAGCAAACTAACCCAAAGCCAGCAGAAGAAAGGAAATAATAAAGATTTAAGCAGAGATCAATAAAATAGAGAATAGAAAAACAGTAGAGAAAAATCAGTAAAACCAATGAAACTTTTGCTTTGAAAAAGTCAACAAAATTGATAAACTTTTAGCTATATGGACTAAGGAAGAAAAAGAAATCTCAATTACTAAAATCAGAAATGGAAATGGGGACATTACTCCTGAATCTCCACAAATAAAAAGGATTATAAGAGAGTACTGTGAACAGTTGTAAGCCAAAAAATGGGATAACCTAGATGAAACAGACAAATTCCTAGAAGCAAAAAAACTACCAAGACTAAATCATGAAGAAATAGAAAATCTGAGTTAGACCTAGTAAGAAGATTGAGTCAGTAATCAAAAATCTCCCAACAAAGAAAAGCCCTAGACCTGATGACTTCATTCCTGAATTCTTTAAAGAAGAACATTTAAAGAAGAACTAATACCTATCCTCCTCAGATGTTTCCCAAAAATTGAAGGCAAAGGAATACTTCCTAATTCATTCTGTGAGGCCAGCATTACCCTGAAAACAAAGCCAGGCAAAGAGACTACAAAAAAACAAAACTACAAACCAGTATCCTTTATGAACATTGTTGCAGAAATCCTCAGCAAAATACTAGCATACAGAATTCAACAGCATATTAAAACATCATATATCATGACTGAGAGGGATTTGTTCCCGGAATGCAAGGCTGGTTCAACATACAAAAATTAATCAATGTAATAAACCACATCTGCAGAATAAAGGGGGGAAAAATCACATGATCATCTCAATTGATTTGACAAAATTCAACACCCTTTTATGATAAAAACACTCAATTACCTCCACATAATAAAATCCATATATGAAAATCCCACAGCAAACATCATTCTCAATAGTGAAAGACTGAAATGAAACCTTTTCCTCTGAGATCAGGAACAAGGCAAGAGTACCTGCTTTCACCACTTCTTTGCCTTTTTTTTTTTTTTTTTAAGTTTTTTTTTTTTTTTTTGTGGACCATTTTTAAAGTCTTCATTGAATTTGTTACAATGTTGCTTCTTCAAGCTTTGGTTTTTTTGCAGCAAGGCATGTGGGATCTTAGCTCCCCAACCAGGGGTCGAAACTGCACCCCCTGCATTGGAAGGCAAAGTCTCAACCACTGGGCCACCAGGGAAGTCCCTCACCACTTCTTTTCAACATAGTACTGGAAGTTCTATCCAGAGCAGTTAGGCAAAAATAAATAAGTAAATAAAAGAACTCCAATTTGGAAAGGAAGAAGCAGAATTATCTCTGTTTGCAGGTGGTATGAGCTTATATGTAGAAAAGCCTAAGGATTTCTCACAGAAAAAAAAGCTGTTAGAACTAGTAAATGAATTCAGCAAAGTAGGATGCAAAGAGTCAACATACAGGACTTCCCTGGTGGTCCAGTGGTTAAGAATCTGTCTTGCAGTGCAGGGGACGCTGGTTCGATCCCTGGTTGGGGAACTAAGATCCCACATGCAATGGGGCAGGTAAGCCCGCACACTGCAGCTACTGAGCTCGCATGCCACAACTAGAGAGCCTGCGTGCCACAACTACAGAACCCACGTACTCTGAAGCCTGCATGCCACAACAACAGAGCCCACACACTTTGGAGCCCACATGCTGCAACTACTGAGCCCACACACCCTGGAGCCAACGTGCCACAACTAGAGAACCTGCATGCCACAACTGATGAGCCCACACGCCACAATTAGAGAGAAGCCTGCCCACTGCAACAAAGAGCCCGCGTGCCGCAATGAAAGATCCCACATAACACAGCTAAGACCCAGTGCAGCCAATAAATAAATAAATAAAATAGAATAATAGTAATCTTCAAAAAAAATTTTTTTAAAGTCAACATATAAAAATTTGTTTTGCGTTTTTATACACAAACAATGAACAAACTGAGAAAGAAATTACAAAAGCAATTTCACACACAATAGCATTAAAAAGATTAAAATACTGAGGAATTAACTTAACCAAGGAGGTGATAGACTTGTACAATGAAAAATACAAAACATTGCTGAAAGAATTTAAAGAAGACATAAATTAATGGAAACATATTCCTGGTTCATGATTTTGGAAGACTTAAAATTGTTAAAATATCACTACTACCCAAAGCAATCTACAGATTCATGCAGTCACATATAAATTCCAGAGATGCTTTTTTTCAGAAATAGAAAACCCATCCTAATATCTGTATGGAATCAATCTTAAGGGACCCTGAATAAGCCAGAACAATCTTGAAAAAAAACAAAACTGGAGAACTCACAGTTCCTGATTTCAAAACTTACTATAAATCTAAAAGCATCAAAACAATATGCTAGGGCTTCCCTGGTGGCGCAGTGGTTGAGAGTCCGCCTGCCGGTGCAGGGGACGTGGGTTCGTGCCCCGGTCTGGGAGGATCCCACGTGCTGCGGAGCGGCTGGGCCCGTGAGCCATGGCCGCTGGGCCTGCGCGTCCGGAGCCTGTGCTCCGCGATGGGAGAGGCCACAGCAGTGAGAGGCCCACGTACTGCAAAAAAAAAAAAAAACAAAAAAACAAAAAAACAATATGCTATTAGCATAAAGACAGATGTATAGACCAGTGGAATAGAGAGCCCAGAAATAAGCCCTTACATACATGGTCAGATGATTTTTTTGTGTGTGTGTGGTGTGTGGGCCTCTCACTGCTGTGGCCTCTCCTGTTGTGGAGCGTGGAGCACAGGCTCCGGACGCACAGGCTCAGCGGCCATGCTCACAGTCCCAGACGCTCCGCGGCATGTGGGATCCTCCCGGACCGGGGCACGAACCCGTGTCCCCTGCATCGGCAGGTGGACTCTCAACCACTGCGCCACCAGGGAAGCCCTCAGATGATTTTTGACAAGGGTGCCAGTACCATTCAATGGGAAAAGGACAGTCAATTCAACAAATGGTGCTGGGAAAACTGGATATCCACATGCTAAAGAATGAATTTGGACCCTTAACTAACACCATATACAAAAATTAAATCCAGTTGAATCAAGGACCAGAGCATGAGACCTAAAACAATAACATTTTTAGAAGAAAGCAGTATAAAAACTTCATGAGAGCTAGAAATACTGATTTCTGGAGTCATCAAAATAGAAGTACCAGTTAAAGCCATAAAAAATGTATTTGCTTACTCAAGAGAGAATATAGGCGTTATGTTTACTTTTTACTGTTTCCTGACACTTGTGTGAAAATATTAACACATGCCATTCTTTTATTCCTTACATAATATAACTCAGCAAACAGATGCCCTCTGTACACCACCCTATTGTTCAGAATCGGCTTTATTGGATAAGAACTGCTGGAAGTTTTTTATAAGGTTTCAGGGCTTTTAAGATCTTTTTTCCATGATTTGCATGTTTTGAGAATGCTTTAAGCATTTATGGCACAGTGTATCACAGGTAACTGTGATATTATGTGCCCCACAGGCTTTTTGCGGTTTTGACATTTTAAAGATATGTTCCTGGAAACAAGGAGGATGGGAGTTAAAAATTCTACAGCCATATTTTGAAGAGGTAAAATAAATGTAGGGTAAAAAAATTCCTTACCGAAAACAATTCAGTCTAAATGCTATCGATTTCAGGTCATTTTCTCTATTTTCCTTAAAGAACCTAAAGTTTTCAGTCTTTCTGCATTTGATCCCTTAGCAAAAATATCTTGCAACTTTTCTTGTTTTAACTCTTGGTTAGGTTAACCTATTCGCTTTAAGTGCCACAGTTATTTCATGAACTAGTCCTTCTTGTAGTTGGGTAATAAATTGTACTTCACGTCGTGATATAATTAGAACTGATGCTTAGCCAGTAAATTTCTGTGTATTTCTAGGACACCATAATCCTCAGTGACATAAATTAAGAATTTTAAAAAATCAATTATATTATAAACACCAGCTGTCCATTAATATTGATTAATAAATCAGTAGGTTTCAAAATGAATAATTTTCAAATCAATAAAAGTAAAAATATATTGATAACTTATGAGTTGATAAAATTAATATTTACTATTATTATTTATCCAAATGGAAGGAGCTACATGTGTGAGAAAGAAGAAATTTTTCTTAACCTAAAAACAGGGAGGCTAGTTGAAAGGACCTACCTGCACATGCCTAGGAAGTGCAGGGGTGCTTTTGGTTCTTGGGGCTGGGGTGTCCTTACCACCAAAATAAAGCTGTAGTTTTGGGTGATTGGATGAACCCAGTTGCAGGCTAACTGTGGTCAGATGGCTACAGAGACCTGGACTGGATATAGGCTCTCCTGACCTAGAAGTTTCCCAGAAGCGGCTGCTAAGAGTTAGGTCTCCTGCAGACACAGCAGCCCCCCACTGCCTGACTCCCTGACCTGTTCCAGGGCTGGGAGGAGGTGAACCAAGGCTTGCTGGGGAGGGCGGTACTCTGTGGGCAGGCCTTCGGAGCAGCTTCTGGCTGCTTCTGGCCCCTCACGGTCCCGCTGTGGTAGCTCATCAGCTGCTGCCCAGATGCCTAAGTCTGTTGCCAAGGGGAAGGTCTCCGCCTCCCCTGTGCCTTTAACCGCAGCTGTCCTTCTTTGTTCAGTCGGCGATCTTCCTGGCTCTCAGTGTGAGGAGTGATTTTTTATCGGTGCCTCTGGACATTTGGGGTCTGGGTCACGCCCTGTGACTCTGGACCTTATCTAAACCGTCTCTGCCAGCTGCTTTTCGTTGGCACACTCCAGAGAGGAGAGGGTGGTGAGGCCTCATTACTGCCCAGTGGAGGCAAATCCAGGCTCCCCTCTGCCTCTGTTGACACCCAGGGAGTGGGGCTCCCCGTCACTCCGGGCAGAGGTATGAGTTGTACCCCTGCTGGGCCTCCCCTGACTTATTCCTGCCGGGATGTGTAGGACTCCCTCCGTAAGCCCTGCGGGTGGCCTCCTTCCTGCTGTGCAGCACTGGGCCTCCTCTGCCGCTTCCCAGGGTGGGACTCACCGCTCCGCCCGCCTGTCCCCGCTGCCACTGGTGGGGGGGCTTGGTTACTGCCCCTTCCTTGGCTTCCTCTGACACCTGCCCGGGGGGAGGAGAGGCTGTGGGGTACAGGCCCCAGCTCACCATTTAGCTTTGCTGCCACGGGTGGCAGTTTTTCCTGTGACCTTTTGAGTAGAATGATTATAGTCTAAAATGTTTTTATCTTGCTAGGCTGCCCCTTTCCGCTCTAGGCCTCCTGGGCTAGAGAGCTCAGGCTTTTGTTGTCTGTGACTGTTGGTGCTTCCAGGTCACCGGTTTCCAGCTCCAGGTGTGATATATGAGGCAAGAAGAAAATCCAGGGAACTTACCACCTGTGACATTCTCTGGGTCCCAGTGTCCTTAACCAGTCTGTCTTCCCTCCACCTTTTTTATGTTGGTGTGGCTGTAGTTTTACATTTGTATGTATAGCTTACAGATAGTTTTTAGTTTTACTTTTGTACTTACCAGAGGTATGGGGAAAGTATGTCTGCTCCATCTTCTAGAAGCAGCAAGTTAAAGCTAACCTTTATTTTTGAAGGAAGGCTTAGGCAAAACTACCTTTTCTCTTTAGTAAGGCAATAGTTATGTTCTAGGTTTAGATATCTAAGTGACCTCAGTAGAGGTTGAACTTTAGTGCCGGTATTCAGATAACCCAGTCTTTTTGAAATCACAATTTTCATCACTGCCCTACCCGCCAGCTCCAGTCACTTATTGATGTGTTTTAGGAAATGATACCTCTAGTAGCAAACAAGTTTTACTGTCTGGTTTCACTAATTTATTCAACCACTGATGCCTTTTAAATGATCCTTAATGGGTATTCATTCCTTATTAGAACCTATCTATGCCCGGTGCTTCTTGTTTATTTCTAGAAATCAGAGTTTTTCAAATACTTGAGTTTATTGAAATGGTCAGTGAAGTATTTCCACAACTGTAAATATATGAGATCGTTTAAGATACTTTTTTTTTTTTTTTCCCGTATGCGGACCTCTCACCACTGTGGCCTCTCCCCTCGCGGAGCACAGGCTCCGGACGCTCAGGTTCAGCGGCCATGGCTCACGGGCCCAGCCGCTCCGCGGCACGTGGGATCCTCCCGGACCGGGGCACGAACCTGCGTCCCCTGCACTGGCAGGCGGACTCTCAACCACTGTGCCACCAGGGAAGCCCCAAGATACTTTTTTTAAATTTAATCTTTTGTTTTGTTTTGTTTTAGAAAAGGCTGATTCTAATAAATGTCAGGGGGAGTTTTCCTTTACACAAAAGACTGAAAGCCATTTAGCTCAATTTCACAAAAAAAGAAGTAACTTTGGAGACTAGAGAAGACACCTAGAACGCATTGGTCGTTTTTTGCTGATTTTACCAGCATAACCACATATGAAGGTTTGTGAAAGCACATATGTACAGAGAAATCCTTTTAGAATGAAGTCTCACAGAACAGGAAGAACCGGTGCTATTGCAGAGTCTGGCCTTCTGTCAGTTGCTCTCCGTATGGATGGTTTCCAGTAAGAACCCAAATGCTCTCACATCCCTGGGTGTGTTTAAAGATAGTTCAGTGTACGTGCTCATGAGTGTACAATTTATAGTTAACTTTATTTTGAGTCAATTCCATTCATTCCTTTTCCACACATGGGCCATGATTTTGTACAAGGAAAGCATAAAATTCCCTCAAAACTTCTTACTTTAAGAATTTTGATCCTTCTTATCTAAGAGGCGTCTTTTTTCTGTGTGTGTGTGCTTAAAAGTGCTTCAAATTCTTGAAGATTACCCCATTGCCTGCTCAGGTATTTCTCAAACAGGGGAAAATGTTTTTACTTTTTTTTATATAAAAAGCATCAAATAACTTGCAGTGAATTTCTGTGTATTTACTAAGGAAAGGGTGTCCTGTTTGAAGCGAGAGTACTAAACTTTCCTGCTTTGCAGCACTGAATTGTTGGGTTGGAACGCATTGTAATAGATACCTATAGTTTGTGCTACCATCCTTGAGAAAATGATTTTTTTAAATTTGTGTTTAACACAATCTAAGATTTTTTTTTAAATGTGGGGGGGTCGGTCTTTTCTGTTACATGTGAAGGAACTTAGTGTCACTTCTCTTTTCCGTGGCCTCTGTATCTGTAAAATTTTAACTGTATACTTAGCCACCCAGATCACGTAATCCATAAACAAAGCTGTGGTAAATATTCTCGGATCCTGACCTTTGTTCACTGGTTTCTAGAATAACAGAAAACATCTACCTACATTTTGTTCTTTGCTTAGATATGATGGTGAGTCTCACTGGATCCAGTTAATATTCCCCCTAAACATTCTGGTTATTTTGCAGAATGTAGGGCTTCTGTTGCTTTGAGAACAGATACAACTGGAAAAAATGATCCTTATAACATTAAAACTGGGTTTATTGCAAGGATGAGAAGTATGTGCTAGAAAGTTGAGGCAGTGATCAGGAATAAAGTTTCAATCGCACTTTGTCTTAAACAGTCTCATTTCAGACATTGGTTTAGGTCAGTATAAACAAGTTGGCCTACAGGGTATTTCATTCCTGTAACTTTGTGGATCTGGCTCTGATTTTTCACCCCAGTATACCGCAGGTACACACCATGGGCCTGCCAGAAACAGGACAGCTCTCAAAATTTAGAAACAGAAAAGAAATTCTTATAAAGTATTTAAAGTATTTTTTAGTTTTAAAACACTGAATATGTCTTTATTCTCATGTTAATATTTGTTGAAAGAGAGAAAGAATAAGCTTCCGTCCTTCAGAGTTCAAAGTTACAATCTTCATGGCGTATAGGAAAGTGTTAGATGTACATAATAATCAGGACTAAGCATTAAGATTAATAAATACTTTCTGGAGGCTGAGAAGGAAGGAATATGTGAGTCTCTGAGTTAGGGAAGCAAGGAATCCCACACAGACCTTTCTAAGAACTAAGGGATGATTATAATGAGATGGAAAAACCTAGGCTCCTTTAAAAAAAAAATCAGAAAGTTTGCTGTGTGTTTGTTTTCTTTGCTTTCTACCAAGAGGGGAAAAAAAAGTAGAGTTTTGCTAGGAAATACAGAATATGTAGAAAGAACAGATATCCTATGAGCTTAATGCCATAAATGGTGATGTATTCAAGTATATCCTTTTAGATAAGAGAAGATTACATGAAACCGTAAGGAAAAAAAAATCCACTGAGTAACAAAATAAATACCTGAATATCTATAGTCAGAAGTTCTCCTTTTCACACATAAATCAATTTGTATATGAGGAAATCAAAGAAAAGAACCTTATAAGTGCCTATAAACCAGAGTGCCTGGATGCTGGGGTTCTTTTTGAACCTATTATAAGTAACAGCAGTTATGTTTTTATTTGAGATAAAACTCTGCTAGTTAGTTAAAATGTCTATTTTCTTTTCTTTTGGCTGAGATAACTCATTGTGGTAATGCTGGATTTTTCATAGCTATGAGCAATTGTGTTTGATAAGTATATCTATTTTTAATTAATACGAATGGAAAAGAGCATTATTTAATAAAGGTAATTTCATAGAAAAAGCTTTCAAAATATGAAGCTCATTGCTGGAACAATAATAAAATATAATCCCAAATGTAACAACCATGGAAAATAGATTCTTGAATTTGACAAACATATGTTAAGGAATATGTGTGTGTGTGTGTGTGTGTGTGTGTGTGTGTGTGTATACATATATATGTATGTGTGTATATATATGTGTGTATATGTGTGTATATGTGTGTGTGTATATATATGTATGTGTGTATATATGTGTGTATATGTGTGTATATGTGTGTGTATATATGTATGTATGTGTGTATATATATGCGTGTGTGTGTAGATATGTATGTGTGTATATATGTATTGTGTATATATATGTGTGTGTGTATATATGTGTGTGTATATATATGTATGTGTATATATGTGTACGTGTGTGTATATGTGTGTGTATATATGTATCTATGTGTGTGTATATATATATATGTATGTGTGTGTGTGTGTATACTGGCAATTTTACTAGTTACTAGGTTGATACACGGGTGAATGAGTCTTTGTCCTAGCCCTCACAGACTCACAATCCATGGGAAGAAAAGACATGTAGACAGATTATTAGAATCTAACAGAGGTTCCAGATAACACTGAAATCCTTTTGTTCCAAACCTAAAGATACTGGATAAGCTTTAATCCCCTCTCAGAATTTGTGATGGATGATTGAGCTCAATTGACAGAAAAAATCTGCAGGTGTCAGAAGCAAAGAGGGGTGTGAACTGAAGCAGCAGCAGCCCTGGGCATTATGACCAGTCTGACCAGTTAGGGCTGGGGCTGGGTTTTAGTGCCCACACAGGGAAAGAAGGTGGGACTTTAGGATGACATGAACTGGGGACCTGGAACTGAACTTCTGCCTCAAGATGGGACAGTCAGACGAGTGCCATTCAAGGGAAAGGAAATAAGACTAATTGAGTCAAACCTTTACCACCGGTAGATGGGAAAAGCTTTTTCTCTGCCGTGACCTTGGGAAGGAGCCCCAGGTCCCTTATAAGATGTCAGAATTCTGAAGCCTGTGTCTCCAGCAGATTTAGAGTATAAACTGATACTGCCACTGGGCGTGGGAAGCTCCTACCTGAAATATTAGAATAAAAATGTATGCCCCATTAGAGCCTAGCAGAAGAAATTACAGTATCACTGCTGGGATCCTTCAACAGCCCAGACATCACAATATTCCCATGGAAAAAAACAGGTGACCCTCAGGATGAGCTCACAGTCAGTCCACAACGAGGAGGATGTAACAGAGATTACTTCTCTGAAGACTTAAGATCCTAGACGGGGGGGCTTCCCTGGTGGCGCAGTGGTTGAGAGTCCGCCTGCCGATGCAGGGGACATGGGTTCGAGCCCTGGTCTGGGAAGATCCCACATGCCACGGAGCAGCTAGACCCGTGAGCCACAACTACTGAGCCTGCGCATCTGGAGCCTGTGCTCCGCAACGGGAGAGGCCGCGATAGTGAGAGGCCCGCGCACCACGATGAAGAGTGGCCCCCACTTGCCACAACTAGAGAAAGCCCTCGCACAGAAACGAAGACCCAACACAGCACAAATAAATAAATAAAGATAAAAAAAAAAAAAAAAAAAGATCCTAGACGGGCAATATTTTCTTGAAGATTTTAAAATAACTAAAGAGAGGAAGTATAAGGATCAGAAGGAAGAACAGTGGATACCGGATAGTGTCGTAGTTGAGAGTGTGGGCTCTGAAAATTAAGACAGGTGTCAGACTTCAGAAGAGAAATTGCAGCTTACATCACCAAGAGCTAATATCCCAAAGAAGAACATTCCTAAAAATGGAGAAGAAGATAACAAGTTAATGGGGGGGTGGGGGGAGTAGTCAGAAGACAGGAACGGAAGATCATGGGGAAGAAATGTAGATAGTCTCTAAACGTGAATACATGCCCGACCGCACTCATATGAAGGTAAAGTCAAACTGAGGTGCTGTTTGGCCAAAATCAAGGAAGGGTTTAACAGCATGTTCAGTTGACAGGGCTGCGCATGTCACACACTCTTAAAACTCTACTGGTGGGAGCGCAAAATGCACACCTCCTGTGGAGCGAACTTGGCAACATGTAATAAAATTACTTACCTATGTTTTCACCTTTTGACCCAGAAGCTTCACTTCTAGGAATCTGTCCCAAAGATACATTTTCAAAATTACAAAATACAAGGTAATACAAAGGTAATTTCAGAATTACAAAATACAAGGTAATTCTGTGTGTGCTACTATAGTGTTTGCTACAGTACTTGTAGTAGCAGTAGATTAGAAATAACTTAGATACCCAACAGTGGGATACTGGTTGAATCAATGACAATACATCCAATGGAGTAGAGTACTGTGCAGCTGTAGAAGGGAGTGGGAAACATCTCTATTGTTATGAAGTGACTACTTGAATATATTGTTAAATGAAAAAGCAAGATGCACAGTAGTGTATTTAATATTCTACTTCTTATGTGAGAAAAGTGGGTAAATTCATAAATGTTTGTGAGAGTGTATGCTTGCTTACAGTTACATAAAGAACAATTTAAAGGTAAATTTAAAATTTACACCAAAAATTTCCTATGAAAAGAGGAAGGGAATAGGATAGAGAAGGCAGGATTGAAAGTAAGTCTTCTCTGAAAGTACCTGGTTATATGGTTTTGACTCTAGAATCATATGGATGTTTTACATAATCAAAAATAAAATTACATCAGAAAGAGGGGAAAGCAATTCCTGAATTTTGTAAACAAACTGAAACAAATGAATCTAGTTATTTATTGTTGCATAGCCACATACAGCAGAGAATTATTTCAACTAACCTAATATATTACAGATTTTTCTCTGTACATTCTCAGTAAGATATACTCCAATGAGAAGAAAAAATAATGCAAAGAAATGTTAAAGTTCATCCTGAAGGCATATTGATAGTGATTACGTTGGTATATTGGTATTTTCAAAGAATTAAATTGATGGATAAAGCAAATAGTAATTATGTCATTATTGTTAGGAACCAAGGTTTTTCAGCATAAGAGGAAAAAAGATATATAAAGTATAAAATCAAAGAAGGTGGGGCTTCCCTGGTGGCGCAGTGGTTGAGAGTCTGCCTGCCGATGCAGGGGACACGGGTTCGTGCCCCGGTCCGGGAAGATCCCACATGCTGCGGAGCGGCTGGGCCCGTGAGCCATGGCCGCTGAGCCTGCGTGTCCGGAGCCTGTGCTCCGCAGCAGGAG
>NW_006797390.1:7920691-7940625 GCF_000442215.2 Lipotes vexillifer
AAAAAAAAAAAAAAAAAAAAAAAAAAGAATAATTAATGACTACTTATACTTTTTCATGAAATGAAGTTTAAAATAAAGCTCATAGGTAATTTGTTGAAGTTTTGCTAAGTTTATAACCAACAGAGTCTGACCCACCTGAAAACGATGAAGATTATGCTTTTCTCATTTTGTATATCAAATACCAAAATAGCAAATTAAAGTTTAATTAAAATTCACTACAATAAAATGATTTCCAAAGTTTAACAAATGTAGGCAGAAATAATTTTAATGCTTTCTTAAAGATAATTATAATTGGAAATAATGCTAGTTAGGTTAAGACTTATATCTGATATGTTTTCTAAAATATCGCAGAATATTTCTAAGTAGTATTATTTCTAAAACTCACTTAGGTAGGTTAATAGCGTTATCAGAAACCAAAAAGGAAAGATTAGTGAATAACCAGGTAACTCTGATCAGAATTCCAACCTTTTCTTTTAATACCTGGGTTTGAATAACCAACATATACTGTTTCTTAGCCTAACTAAGTATTTTTCTGTGAAATATAGAGTTTCTGTACCACCTTTTTTGAGCATTGACATCTTAGTCCAAAAGAAAAGATTAACAGAATAAACGATGAACTTTTCCTCTGGGAGGGTATGTATCCCTATATACACAGATATGCGTTTACAGCTTAAAGAGTTTATCTCAGCAAGTTTCCTCCTGTCCTTTTTTTTTTTCTCCTTCCTTCCTTCAAACAACTTTATTCTTCATGTCATGGGACCGTGGGAGTTCGGCTGCCTGCACATGCACGTGGCATGGTTCAAGCGGGAAAATGTTTGGATATAAAGTACCTTCCGTGCTTGCTGGTCTTAATCTTAAGAAGAGCGGAGAACAAGAGATTCTTGAGCGGAGTGTCGTTTATATGATCTGTATAATATCTACGGCTCTGCGAGCTGTCAGATACTTAGTGCTCAACTTCTGACTGTGCAGGAAACAGACTTCACACCAAATTAATGAATATTTGACCTGGGAACACTAGCTAAACTTTGATAAACCTCATGTCTTTCAGAAATGGAGACGTTCTTAGGACTATTTCTTCATTCGCTTACATGGATCACATAAGTAACCTGTGGTCTTATCTGTCTCCTGTGATCAGTTCTTGTGCGAGGCTTTCATTCTCATTCCTGAGACATACTTGAGATACATCCTGCCTTGAAAGTGGATTTGCATGTGCTTTATTAGTTCTTCTCTAAGTTTTTAAACTCACACTAGGTATCAGGCATTAAAGACTGCGTGTCATGTTCTAAGATAATAACTATCCAAGTGTACTTTTGCTGCAGGGTCCTATTAAAGTCCACGGGGAAATGTTTCTTACCCACGTGGAAGTGGGTGAGGTGCAGCATGTTGTCACTTTCCGGTGCGCCCCTTTGCCCTTTGATCTCTCCCTCACGCTTCCCCAGAGCTGCCTTGCAGACGACTCTCCATTTGTCCTAAGTACGGCTTGACATAAGAAACAGTGCTCTACATATTTTCAAGGTCCCTGTAAGTCATCTCAGAAAAGAGAAATTTGATATCACAGACAATTTCTTGATAAGTATTTTCTCTGCTGTCATATCCTGGTGGGAGGAACTGGCTTAGAAATGTACATATATTACTAGGTGAAAATGTAAAGAGCCCAAATGCCCAGCAATGTGGGACTCGTTAAACATCTATTCAACTGAATACTATGCAGCCAGTTAAAATGAGGTTTTAGAGTAATACTTAATGACATGAAAAGAAATGTTCATAAAGATGGTGATAGCTGAAATTTACTGGGTCTTGATTGTATGCCACGCACCTTTCTGAGAGCTTGTATTAACTCGGTTAATCCTAACAACAGTCTTACGGGGAGAAGGTATTGTTATTCTCATTTTAAAGGTGAGGAAATTGAGGCTCCGAGCAGCTTGCGCCAGCTGAGCTATAGCTGGTAAGAGGCAGAACTGGAATTCAGGCCCAGGCACTTTGGCCCTACCCTTGCTCAGGCATCATTATGTGAAAAAATACCAAAGAAAAATCTGTAAACTTCTTTATGGAACTAGACAAAATGTTTTAAATTCATCTAGAAAAGAAAATGTGTCAAAGATACCCAGTCAGATTTTGACAAAGCAGAACTGGTAGAGAAGGACAACGTGTCCTACCAGATGTCAAAATATACCATAAGATACAGCGATTTAAAAAATACCGTATCGTAGCAGAAATAGAGAATAAATCGGAACAGCATATGCCAGTTTTTTTGTTCATAGGGAAGAGGCTGAACAGGTGCACCTAAGTATTAACAATGATTATCACTGGTTAGAGGGATTTACAGGTAATTTTTCTTTTTCTTTTTTTCTTTTTGTGTTTTAGATTATCCACAGTGAACATTTTTGAATCATATAATGTTAGCAAATGTATTTTTTTTTTTTCCTTGCGTTATGCGGGCCTCTCACTGCCGTGGCCTCTTCCATTTGCGGAGCACAGGCTCCGGACGCGCAGGCTCAGCGGCCATGGCTCACGGGCCCAGCCGCTCCGCGGCATGTGGGATCTTCCCGAAACAGGGCACGAACCCGCGTCTCCTGCATCGGCAGGCGGACTCTCAAGCACTGCGCCACCAGGGAAGCCCAGCAAATGTATTTTTAATGCTTTTAAAACTTCAGGTCTTAACAATATTGCTGTTTGATTTTATGCGTAGCGTTTGTACCGTGCATTTTCTGACTTGCTTGCTCTGCAAAGGGAATTCTCTACGGTGTTTTATACCTATATATATATATTACATTCAGCTGGGTTTTAAATTAACCAAGCACACAGAATTACCAGTCCGGTCCTCCATTTTGGTGAGCGTGGAGAAGAGGCAGTGGGATGGATAATAATCCTCTTCTGGTCTAGGGTTGAAGAGAAGGATTTCAGAATCCTCAATTCATTTCCAAAACCTGAATTGCTTATTGGTGGTGTAAAGAAAAGCTATTGAATTTTAATATATAGCTTCTGTCTGATCACCTTGCTGAACTTTATTGTAAATTGTAATCGTTTTTCAATTGATTCTCTTGGATTTTCTAGGTATATAATGATTTCATTTACAGATAATGATAACTTTTCCCCCAATATTTATGGTCTGTATGTTATATAACATCCCCCCCAAATGGAACAGTTGTTAAAAAGGGTGAGTAATTTTATGGTAACCTGGAAAGATGGGTCCTGTATATTGATATCATGAAGTGAAAAGATAGAGTTAGCAGAGTTCTATCCTATATGTAGTATAATCCAGTCTTTACTTTAAAAAATAAAAACAAGCACTGCAATAAAGTGCTTAATTTAGGGAGATTTCTCCTCCCTCCAAAATTCCTGTGTAAATTTAGGCGCTTGTCTTAGCCTGCTTGGGCTGCCATAACAAAATACCATAGACTGAGTGACTTAAACGACAGAAATTTATTTTCTCACCATTCTGGAGGCTGGGAAGTCCCAGATCAAGGTGCCAGCTGCCTTGGTTCCTGGGAGAGCTCTCTTCCTGGCTCACGGAGGCCTCCTCCTCACCGTGTCCCCATGCGGCAGGGGGACTCATCTCCCGCTTCCTCTTCTTACAGGGCCGCAGTCCCATCAGATTAGGGCCCCACCTTATGACCTCACTGAACCCTAACTTATCCCCTAAAGGCTGTCTGCAGACACAGTCGGCTTGGGGGTCAGGGCCTCAACATGAACTTTGAGGGGACCCAGTTCAGTCCATAATAGTGTCTAAACTTTCTTTCCCCAATATCCTCAGAAATCCTATGTTTAACTTATTTTATTTCAGACAGGATTTGTTTTATCCTTTCTTAGGACATTCTTAAGGCACTTGTTACTTTGCAGTGTGTCACAGAAATTTTACCTCAATTTAACCTTATGCATCATTTCCTCTTAGACACAAAATCGAATGAAGCTCATGGCCGACAATTATGAGGATGACCACTTCAGATCCTCCCATTCCAGTCAAACCAATCATAAACCCTCCCCAGACCAGGTAAGACTGCTTTTGATTGTCTTGTGAAAACCAGTATGCTTTTATTTTGATGTATTTTTTACTAGCAGATTACAGATTCTGGGGTACAAGTTAGAAAAATAAAAATAATCAGTTTCTGGAAACTTTTTTTTTTTTTTAAACACAGAGTCAGTTTCTGTAGAGGAAGGTGGTACATGATTCTGAATATTTTAAGAGGAGATACTCAGTAGATTTGAGGGCACTAAAGAATCCTTGAGATGAGAAAAAAAAATTAATCTTCTCAGAGATACTCGCTAATTTGTAACTGTCCTGCTTTTCTTATTTAAGAAACAGTGCCTCAGTAGAAAAACAAAACTCTCCTTGTAAGCTCAGTGAGGCACGCACAGTGCAGTGTAACGGTAATAACTATTGAATATTATTTAACTGCAAATTTTAAGATCTCTGCTCATCACCTAGTAGACGTGAAGATTGAAACTTAGTTTCTTCGCTCCCATTCCCTTGGTGGATCCCTCCATCTATGTCATTCTTAAATTGTTGCCTTCAACTTCTCATCAGTGCAAAAGAGGCAGTGATGAGTCAGCCTGAAGGGGAACCATATTCAATGCCAGTGTTTTTGGAAGAAGGAAACTCTCCCAAGATCTTGAATGTGATGGATGGGGGAGAGTAGTGAACAGATTACCTCATATCCCATTGCCAAAAGTCAGATTTCAACATCTCCATCACACTCAATCTTAAAATATACAGCTGAGGGAGAAAAATAACAGTTAAGTAATTACATCCATATGACTAAAGAGTCAAGGAAAACTCCCCCACTGAGCATCTCCTCCAAATGATAGCATAGCTTTGTCTTAGGGGAAGAAAAAGAAATATTGCAGGTGAAAGCAGCAATAATATTGAAAATGCAATTTTTTTCTAAGATTCAGAAGGTATAGTCATGGTTTGATGACATATTCTTAGCCAGTTGAGGCAGGCCTTATATTTTAGAGGGAAAACAGTGCAACCTTAGACATGGGCAGAATGGAGAACTGTCTGCCTTGATGTCAGCAGTCTGTCCCTCTGCCAAGACATCATTTTGCTTGTTCTGCCTGCTTCTGGATACCTGGCATTAAGTTTATGCCAGTGTATATAAGATGAGTATTAGATCCTTTCCTTGCAACAGGTTTCGCTAATACATACAAGGAATTGGATACCTTGCAGTAGTGGGAGGCAAACAGGAATGGGGAAGGGTTGAGGAAAAGGCAAAAAATAAAGAAAAGCCTCCCACTTGATAATGTTGCCCAGATCCAGCAGTGGATAGAGAGAGCGTCTCGGAGAGGTCGGAAGACTGGAATTACAGTGACAAACTAATTACGAGTCAGAGCCTGATGTAAAAAGGGTCAGGAGGTTAGAGACTGTTTGCTGCTGCTACAGTGTGCTTGTGTCTCTGTTTTGAATACTAACCAGCTCTTTTCGTTCCCACGCTGCTCTGGGGTCTCTGCCGTCCCGTAGGACGAGGAGGAGGGCATATGGGCATAGCCGTCCACGTGCTCCTAGGGCAGCCATTTGTTCAGCACGGTGAGAAACGGCTCTCCTTAACTACAGACACGCGTTCTGTTTGTTTGCCGTCACTTTTTTTCACACAATCATCTCACGCCTTGTTTCTCTGTAATTCACTAAATCCTTGGTGTGCTCTCTGCCTTCTCATTTCACCTGATTCCTGTGTGTATTGCTATGCTTCTGACATAGTGGGGTTTGGGGTTTGTGGCTTTTTTTTCTTGTTGTGTGTTAATAGTCACTTTCATAATTTCTTTTATGCATTTTTGGGAGAACTTCCAGGGCATGTAACTATTGATAAATTTCTCCTGTTGTTATTTTATTTATAAACTACTCTGTCTAGCATGATTTTACAGTGTCCTGGTAAGGTTTATAGTGACTTACATCAAACTGGAAATAGAAAATTGGTCAGATACCCTGCCAGTAGGGTATCTGGGATATACTTTTTATAATAAGTTAAAGTATATAGTCTTAAAAAAAAACCTGTAGTGTGGACTAAAACCTTTAGTTTCTGTCTATAGAAGAATGCTCTGCATTCTCAGGGTCAGTAATTCTTCCAGAGTGCCTACCCTGGACAGCCCCTAGAGCTTGGATATTACCCCCAAAC
The DNA here is from genome assembly GCF_000442215.2 of Lipotes vexillifer. NCBI lineage: Eukaryota > Metazoa > Chordata > Mammalia > Artiodactyla > Lipotidae > Lipotes > Lipotes vexillifer. The sequence continues at coordinate 7,926,802 of NW_006797390.1, forward strand.
TGTCCTTATAAATAAAGAGAAATAAAGAAGCAAAAGGGGCTTCCCTGGTGGCGCAGTGGTTGAGAGTCCGCCTGCCGATACAGGGGACACGGGTTCGTGCCCCGGTCCAGGAGGATCCCACATGCCGCGTAGCGGCTGGGCCCGTGCGCCATGGCCGCTGGGCCTGCGCGTCCGGAGCCTGTGCTCCGCAACGGGAGAGGCCACAACAGTGAGAGGCCCGCGTACGGCCAAAAAAAAAAGAGCAAAAGAAGGCTTTTTAAAAAGTCGGTCTACAGAGTTCTTTTTCCCTCTTTTATGGATTGCTGCCGTGTTAAACGGTTGCCAGGACACTGTCTAGATTCTCCTTTCCAGGCCAATTGGCTAGAAAATATAGTCCAGCTGTGTCAGTATCTCTCTTTGATCCGATGCCCTGGAGGTTTGACTGAGGAAATCCTTTTCTTAGAAAAAATAATAATTATGATGAGTAAGTTCACACGTATTGGTGGCCTTGCACCCCTGGATTCACTGCCCGTGCTTATTGGCGATCTCACTCTCCTGGAGTTGTTACTTCCTGAAGAGTCTGTGTCTTGATGTTATCCTCCTTAAAATGATGAGGGTCGTGTAGACCTCTCACTGCAAACACAGCCGAGGAGAACAATGAGGTAAGTTGTGGAAAGAGGCGTGCACTGTGAAGACAGGAAACTTTCCATGTGGCTTTATCCTGAGGCTGTGAAAGAAGCCGAAATGCATGATGCCAACCACAAAGCTCTTTGGGTCTCTATTCCTGCCCCGCAAAGAGGTTCATCCATACCATTTTTCTAGATTCCACATACGTGCATTAATATACAGTATTTGTTTTTCTCTTTCTGACTTACTTCACTCTGTATGACAGTCTCTAGGTCCATCTGCACAGAAGTAGAGGACGGGCGTGCGGACACAGGGGATGGGGAAAGGGGAGTGGGATGAATTGGGAGGTTAGGATTGACATAAATGCACTACCATGTGTAAAACAGATAGCTAGTGGGAACCTGCTGTATAGCACAGGGAGCGCAGCTTGGTGCTCACTGGTGACCTAGATGGGTGGGATGGGGGGCGTGGGAGGGAGGTCCAAGCAGGAGAGGATATATGTATACCTGTAGCTGATTCACTTCATTGTGCAGCAGAAACTAACGTAACGTTGTAAAGCAATTATACTCCAATTTAAAAGAAAGCTCTTTGAACCCTGCACGCCAGACAAAGCTGAAGCTGAGAAAGTCTGTTGCCACTTCTCTTTATCTACACTACACGCTACGGGGCGGTCAGTGGAGTTGGTCATTGTGGAGCCTGTTGGGGCCACGCAGGAGTTGAATGTAGTTCGGCAGGCTCCTCCCCCAATGTGAAGCTGCCTTGTCTGTTCTGGCAGAACACAAGAGCTTCTGTGCAGGCCTTAGCAGGAAGCCCAGCCCCGTTGGTGTCATAGGAAACACGGCCCGTAGGTAACCTCACCAGGAGACTGAGAAATGAGCCACCTTCACATGACCTTGTTCCTGAGTCTCCGTTCTCCTTTCTCTTCTCCCACAGTAGAATCTAACTCCTAACAAGTGTTCAAATGCTACCAATTTTTTAAAAAATTATTGCACTATTGATCTTACTGCACTGAAATATTAACAGTCGTTGGTTTAACAAAGTGCAGTTGCAATTAGCTGGCCACAGCTGGAGTTTCTATGGTAGAGTATTTCAAGTTTTCTAAAATGTGCTGTGAATATAATTATATCATAAAGGTTTGATCCCTAAAGCAGTGCCCACGTCTTGACTTGCCATCCACTGTACTTGCTAATTCTACAGAGAACAGATTTTCTTAACAAAATTTCAGGCTTTTGAAGTTGATGATTTGCCTTATCAAACTTAAGAACATAAATAATGTTTTGTGTGTAAAAATTTTTAAAAAACACGATGTGTACCAGCAAAGTATGAGCCTTACTAGATGTAATCATTTCTCAGACTTTGTGCTTTATGGCCCAGAAAATGATCATCTTGGTGAACTTACCATGTGCTCTTGAAAAGAGTGATATTCTTTAGTTATTGCACACAGTGTTCTATAAATATTGATATAGGTCCAGGTGGCTGACAGGGTTGTTCAGATCTTCTATGACTTTACTAAAAATTGGCAGGCGGGTGGGGGGGCAGTCTGTTACATGCTGAGAGAGGAGTATTAAAATCTCCAGGTATAAATTGGAATTATTCTTTGTCCTTTGAATTCTCAATTTTTGCTTCATGTATTTTGAAGCTCTGTTATTATTTGCACACCCATTTTTGATTGTTGTATACTCTTGATAAACTGACCTCCCTGTCATTATGAAATATCCCTCTTTATTTTCCAGGAATATTCTTTGTCTTCAAATCTACTTTATTAGTCTTAAGTCAACAAGGAGCAGTGTAAACTAACACGAAAAGTCACTCTGTCTTGTCCGGCAATAACAGGCATTCAGTTAATACTTACTGAATATTGACTTTCTAGTGTTTTCTGGAGAGCAAATTGCCAGATAACATCATTTCCTTTATATATAAAAGTATATGTTTCTTTTTTATGCTGTTATTTTAAACATCTCACAGAGCAGCGATCCCCAACCTTTTTGGCACCAGGGACCGGTTTCGTGGAAGACAGTTTTTCCCCGGACCAGGGCTTGGGGGGGTGGGGGGATGGTTTCGGGATGATTCAAGCACAGTACATTTATTGTGCATTTTATTATTATTTCTATTATTTATTTCTACTTTATTGTTATTTCTGTTATTATTACATTCTGATATATAATGAAATAATTATACAACTCACCATAATGCAGAATCAGTGGGAGCTTGTTTTCACTTGCCACTCACTGATAGGCTTTTGAAATGAGTCTGCAAGCAGATTTATTATGGTCTCTATGCAGTCAAACCTCTCTGCTAATGATGATCTGCATTTGTAGCCGCTCCCCAGTGCTAGCATCAGCGCCTCAGCTCCCCCTCAGGTCATCAGGTATTAGATTCTCACAAGGAGTGTGCCGCCTAGATCCCTCGCATGCGCAGTTCACAGTAGGGTTCGCTCTCCTATGAGAATCTAATGCTGCCGCTGATCTGACACGAGGTGGAGCTCAGGCGGTAATGCAAGCAGTGGGGAGCGGCTGTAAATACAGATGAAGCTTCGCTCGCTTGCCCGCCACTCCCCTCCTGCTATGCGGCGCGGTTCCTAACAGGCCATGACCAGTAGCGGTCCGTGGCCCGGGGGTTGGGGACCCCTGTCATAGAGGATGACACGCTATGGATAAAAAGGTATTTACTTTAGGAACTTAGTAACCTCCCAGGTTAACTGTGCATTGGCCCTAGGCTTGTGATATTTAACACTGAAGGAAGAAAAAGAAAAAGAACCTTATAATAATATAGTGAGGAGGTACTCCAAGTTAAATCATAAGAGAAAATATTAGTCTGGTTGCACACACAGTGTAGAATGGTTTCAGTAGAGAGGTAGTAGAAGAATGGGAGCTTTATAAGCGCCTGACTTCAATGATCTTTGCCTACATTTTGACTATTCTCCTGACGTTTGTTTAAACCAAAGTTCATTCTCTACGTGGCAACCCCTTCCCCCCCCCATTTTCTCGAGATATAAGTGACAAATAGCATTGTATTAATCCAAGGTGCACAACATAATGATTTGGTATACGTATATATTGCCAAATGGTCACCACAGTAAGTTTAGTTAACATCTATCACCTCACATAATTACAGTCTTTTTTCTTGTGATGAGAACTTTCAGGTCTACTCTTTTAATAACTTTCAGATATACAATAGACACCATGCCTTATATCCCCAGGGCATATTTATAATATAACTGGAAGTTTACACCTTTTGACCCCCTCAACCGTTTTACCCACCCCCAAACCCCACCACGGGCAACTGCCAAATCTGTTCCCTGTATCTATGAGTTTGGTTTTTCTAGGTTCCACATGTAAGTGACATTGTAGAGTATTTGTCTTTTTCTTTGTCTGACTTATTTCACTAAGCATAATACCCTCAAGGTCCATCCATGTTGTCACAAATGGCAGGATTTTCTTCTTTTTTATTGGCTGAATAAGATTACTCTGTGTGTGTGTGTGTGTGTGTGTGTGTGTGTGTGTGTGTGTGTGTGTGTGTGTGTGTGTGTGTGTGTGTGTGTGTGTGTGTGTGTGTGTGTGTGTGTGTGTGTGTGTGTACAGTTGGCCCTTCAACAACACAGGTTTGAACTGCACAAGTCCACTTATACATAGATTTCTTTCTTTTGCAAAATAGTAAATAGTATAGTACTACACAGTTGGCAGTTGGTTGAATCTGCAGTTATGGAACTGTGGATGCAGAGGCACCACAGAACAAAAGGCCAACTATAAGTTGTACACAGATTTTTGACTCTTCAGAGGGTCAGTGCCTCTAACCCCTGCATTGTTCAAGGGTAACTGTATACACACCACATTTTTCTTTATCCATCAGTGGACAGTTAGGTTGTCTGTGTGTCTTTGCTATTATAAATAACACTGCAAGGAACACAGGCGTGCAGATATCTTTTCAAGATAGTGATTTTATTTCCTTTGGACATATACTCAGAAGTGGAATTACAGGATCATATGATAGTTCTATTTTGAATTTTTGAGGAATCTCCATGCTGTTTTCCATAGTGGCTGCATCAATTTACATTCCCACCAACAGCGCACAAGGGTTCCCTTTTCTCCACATCCTCACCAACACTTATCACTTGTCGTTTGGGTAGTAACCAACAAGTGTGAGGTGATATTTCACTGTGGTTTTGATTTGCATTTCCCTGATGATTAGTTATGTTGAGTGCCTTTTCATGTACCTGTTGGCCATCTGTATGTCTTTTTGGAAAAATGTCTATTTAGATCTTCTGCCCACTTTTAGTTGAATTTTTTGCTCTTGAGTTGTGTGACTTCTTTATAAATTTTGGATATTAGCCCCTTATCAGATATATGATTTGCAAATATTTTCTCCCATTCACTAGGTTGTCTTCATTTTGTTGATGGTTTCCTTTGCTGTGAAGAAGCGTTTTAGTTTGATGTAGTCCCACTAGTTTATTTTTGCTTTTGTTGCTTGTGCTTTTGGTGTCAGATTCAAAAATTCATCCCAGAGATCTATGTCAGGGAGCTTACCACCTATGTTTTCTTATAGGAGTTTTGTGGTTTCATGTCTCACATTCAAGGCTTTCATCCTTTTTGAGTTAATTTTTGTGTATGGTGTAAGATTTTGGTCCAGTTTTATTCTTTTGCATATAACTGTCCAGTTTTCCAGTACCATTTATTGAAAAGACTGTCCTTTCCCCATTGTATATTCTTGGCTCCTTTGTCATAAATTAATTGACCAATATATCCATGGGTTTATTTCTGGGCTCTCTATTCTGTTCCATTGATCTATGTGTCTCTTTTTATGCCAGTACCATAGTTTTAATTACTATAACTTTGAAATATATTTGAAATCAGGAAGCATAATGCCTCCAGCTTCATTCTTCTTTCTCAAGATTTCTTTGGCTATTTGGGGGTCTTTTATGGTTTCATACAGATTTTAGGATTCTTTGTTCTGTTTCTGTGAAAAATGCCATTGGAATTTTGATAGGGATTGCATTGAATCTGTATATTGCTTTGGGTAGTATGAACATTTTAACAGTATTAATTCCTTAAATCCATGAGCACAGACTATCTTTCCATTTATTAGTGTCTTCTTCAATTTCTTTTATCAGTGTCTTACAGTTTTCAAGGAACAGGTCTTTTACCTCCTTGGTTACATTTCTTCCTAGGTATTTTATTCTTTCTGATACAATTGTAAATGAGATTGTTTTCTTAATTTCTCTTTTTGATAGTGTGTTATTAGTGTATAGAAATGCAACTGATTTTGTGTATTAATTTTGTATTCTGCAATATTACTGAATTCTTTTATAAGTTCTAACAGTTTTTTGACAGAGTCTTTATGGTTTTCTGCATATAATATCATGTCATCTGCAAACAGTGATAGTTTTACTTCTTCCATTTCTATTTGGCTGCCTTTTATTTCTTTTTCTTGTCTAACTGCTCTGGCTAGGACTCCCAATACCATGTTGAATAAGAGTGGTGAGAGTAGACATCTTTGTCTTGTTCCTGATCTTAGAGGAAAAGCTCTCAGCTTTTCACCATTGAGTATTGTGTTAGCTGCGGACTTGTCATTATATTGCCTTTTTTATGTTGAGGAATGTTCCCTCTGTTTCTGCTTTGTTGGGATTTTTTTTTTTTAATAAGTGGATGTTAAATTTTGTCAGATGCTTTTCCTGCACCTATTGAGATGATTTTGTGATTTTTGTCCTTCATTTTGTTAACGTGGTACGTCACATTGATTGATTTGCAGATGTTGAACCATCCTTGCATCCCTGGAATAAACCCCACTTGATCATGGTATATGATCCTTTTAATGTATTATTGAATTTGGTTTGCTAATATTTTGTCAAGAATTTTTCCATCTATGTTCATCAGAGATATTGGCATGTAATTTCCTTTTCTTGTGGCATCTTTTTCTGGTTTTGGTATCAGGTAATGCTGGCATTATAAAATGAACTTGGAAGAGTTCTCTCCTCTTATATTTTCTTGGAAGAGTTTTTAAAAGATTGGTGTTAATTCTTTAAATGTTTGGTAGAATTCACTAATGAAACCAGCTGATCCTCAGCTTTTCTTTCTTGGGAGGTTTTTAATTACTGATTCAGTTCCCTTACTTGTTATTGGTCTGTTCAAATTTTCTATTTCTTCATGATTCAGTCTTGGTAGGTTGTATATTTCTAGGAATTAATCCAGTTCTTCTAGGCTGTCCAAATTGTTGGCATATAGCTGTTTGTAGTAGCCTCATGATTCTTTGTATTGGTCTGGTATCAGTTGTAACGTCTCCTCTTTCATTTCTGATTTTATTTATCCTGTCTCTTTTATTTTCTCCTATCACGTCCTACCTGTGAAACTGACGAAGCATGTTTTCTCCTGTGTCCCCTATATGGCAGTTATATTACTTTATGGCCATTTAGTTTGGTTGTTGAATAGCATGCTTTGGCTCCAGATCTGATTTGAGTCCAGCTCGGTAGCTGTGTAATTTCCCACAAGTCACTCAACCTGTTCTCTAAGCATCAGGTTCCTCGTTTGTTAAATGGCAGTAATAGAACCTATAGTGAAGGTTCTTGGGAGGATTACATGTAATAATGTATTCAGTGCACTTAGCCCTCTGCCTGGCACACAGGAAATGCTCAGTAAAGGACTGTGTGACATTGGTAGTGATTGTGGTAAAAATCCTCGAATATTTACAAGATCCTTTGATGCTCCTCTTCACTTTATAGATTTCTCCTCTCTCCTAATATAGTAACATTCCTCCCATTGCACAAGTAACCCACAATCCTAGTAATTAATTTTTCCTGCAGCAAAAGAAATGTCTTCTTTACTGAATCATCAATGATGTCACCAGTACTGCCTGAGCAACAGTGTAGACACCTCTCCCAGGTATCTGTGCGGGAGGTCAGCCACAGACGTTGTCAGACCTAATCACCTTTAAGAAGCACCCTTGGCAGCAGGTGACACTTTCTTCTGGAGTTTTCTGACCTGAGGGTTATTTTCAGGCCGTAGAAAGAAGCAGGAGCACCACCCCTGCACGGTGGCTGGAAGTGATTCTTGACAGGCTTGGTGATCACACGAGCTCAGTGAGGCAGGGACCTCTTCTTAGGCCACGTGAGTGAGTTGCGAGTAATCTGGGGGAGAGACCTTTTTCTCAGTGGGTTTTTTTTTTTTTTTTTTTTGGGGGTACACGGGCCTCTCACCGTTGTGGCCTCCCCCGTTGTGGAGCACAGGCTTCTGACGCACAGGCTCAGCGGCCATGGCTCACGGGCCCAGCCGCTCCGCGGCATGCGGGATCTTCCCGGACCGGGGCACGAACCCATGCCCCCTGCATCGGCAGGCGGACTCCCAACCACTGCACCACCAGGGAAGCCCCTCTCAGTGTATTTTTAAGACAGAGTTTACAGTGTTCCACAGGTACATCCTACATTTTTGTAGTTTCTGCTGAATGATTTAAGGTGACATTGTCCTGTGACTCACTTGATGTATTTCTTAGACTGAAAATTGCAGTGTTTTAAACATCTCTGGAACATAAGCTCTCAGATGCGTGGGTTCTTACCTTAACAATTACCAGCATTCGACTAATAAGGAAGTGCCGTCTCCCTCCTCTTCGTGGTATCATTCGTGACTCAGACATTCCTCCTGGACAATAAAAATATCCTTGTACTTCATGCAAAATAAAATTCTTCACATCCTAATTGTTTGTCACAGTCCTCTGAAAATGGGGGGACCCTACGGAGCCCAGTAAATAGTTTTTGAAATAAAAAACTGGTGAGCTTTTACCCTAAAGAAAAATTGCATGTATTTTATGCATTTGTAGTAGATATTTTAATCTTTTAATTTACTCTGTACCCTAACAGGTTATCCTGTAATCTGACATGGTTATGACATGGACTGCTGGCTTCCCAGTCCACCTTCTAGAATACATTGTCAGGTTTATCAGCCACCCCTCAGTTAACATGTGGTGGGACCCCTTTTAATACCAGTTTTGGAAGATAGGCCTAACACTTGCCTATTATATCACATTTTTATTTTATAGAGTTATGTTTTGGAGGATATGATTTGACTCACATTTTATCTGAACTCTTTAACAACAGTCTTGTTACAATAGGGTTCTGCAGTATTTCTTTCATTAACTTGTCCTCAGCTTCTCCCTAATTTGTTATTTTCTATACATTCTCTCTGTCTTTAGGGTTACTATCTGTTTTGGGTTAAAGGAATATTTTCTTGGACACAAAAATGCATCATCAACCAAAACAAAAAAGCTATTCTCCCTTGATGTGTCTGCCTCCTTCTTACTGATCCTGGGATGACGAGACTAAAGTTTCCAGCTGGATCTGTCAGTCAGCATTTCTGGGATAAATTAAGTGAGCACACTTGATTGAGGTGTAGCTGGACTGTATCACTGTCTTCCTATTATCCTAGGAGATCAAAGCTGAGCACAAATAGAGGCTTAGTCTTTATAATATTCAAAACAGATGGCTAGTTCTTTGCGGTGAAAATTCAGGTTTTAAGGCAAACCACTTGTTAGCAAGACTTCATTTCTTTTCATTGAAAGATAGTCAACACTGAACATATACCTCTCTCTCTTCTTCAAGAGTAGAATCACAGACTTTCTGCCTGAGGGGGGATTTGGCAAACCCCAAAAGCTGTTACACTGTCTGGGTTCCTTTTCATGTGAATATAAAATAAGTTATTCAGATTTTTCTTTTGGCGTTTTGCGTATTAAATGAAAAAGTCTTAAATGTTTAAATTCTCGTAGACATTTTGTTGATGGGTCACTATTTGAAATCTAGTATTCACACTGTTACATCCTCCAGAATTGAACCAGAGTGTTTATCCCTGACTTCATATTTTTACAAACTAAAATGCACATTCTCCACAGTCTGTTACTGACACCTGGGTCCTGAGGTCATACAGAATAAGTCCGTAAGTGCAGTTTGAAGTTTTTATTGTTTGGTTTAAAACCGACTGAAATGAGAAAATTAACTCAAAAATATTTATTGGGAGTCTCCTGTGTACCTACACTGCACTAGGTACATGGGTTGAAATACGTGTTTCAAGACTATTAAACAAATACTAAAGGACAGATTTTCTCCAACAGAAAAAATAATACGAGGTGCCATAGGAAAACCCAGGTCTGCACCAGAGACTCAAGGGCTCACAGAGGAGGTAACACTTGTGCTGCATCTTGAAGGAGCAGTAGGCGATTGCCAAGCAGATATACTGTAAATCTGTTGAACTCTCAGTAGCTCCCTGTGGATACTGCTTAGAGTGTGAATTAATTCTCTATTTCTGCATAACACATTACCCCAAAACTTGGCAGCATTGAAAGCAATACATCCCTGTTAGGTCAGTGGTTTCTGCAGGTCATGAATTCGGAAGCAGCTTGGCTGGGTAGCTCTTGCATGAGTGTCTCCGGGGTTGCAGTCAGGATGTCAGCTGGGTCTGTAGTTGTCCAAAGCTTGGTGGGGACGGAGCATCCGTTCCAGGATGCTCACCCACAGCTCATACCGGCAGGAACCTTCAGTTCCTCACCATCCGGACCCAAAATGGGTGATTCAAGAGAGGGGAGCAAGGAGGAAGCCACAGTGACTTTTATGACCTATTATCGGAAGTCACACACCACCACCTCTACTGTGTTCTGTTCCTTCAGCGCAAGGCACTGAGACCGTCTGTGCTGAATGGACCAGAGCATCTTAGGCTTTACTCTTTGAGGGGAGGCATGTCAAAGCACGTGTGGACTTACTGCCAACCTCCACAGGTGTTGGGGCAGGGTGACAAGCCACACGGCTGGTGCCGCCAGTGCGGGTGGATCACGGTGACCTTTGTGTGCCGTGGCGACCTGTGGAGGGTGGGCGGGAGGGATGTCAGAGCTTCTGGCTCTGTCCTGGAGGAGGGGAGGCCATGCGGCCTGGATGCCGCGGCAGTGGACGGGATGGAGGAGGATCGCCAGTGTGCTCATCACCGTGAAGCTTGGTTCTCAGAAACGTCCCAGGCAGATAACACAGCCCGAAAGCCCCACTGTGATTCAGAAAGGTAACTTGCCTACAGGCACTGTTCACATAAACAGCCCTGCACAAGCCCATGTGTTCCATGGTGGCTATGGCACTTGGACGCCGAGTGGCTTCGGTCCAGCCACATTCACGGCCCGGGTCACCTCCCTGGGCGTTGAATTTTTCGTTTACAAAGTGGGGCAAGGAGGCAGGTGTCCATGACCTCGATGATCGCTAAAAGAACTTTCTCTGTGCTCAGAACGATATACTTAGTGTTTTATCCTTGTTTAACCTTGAGAATATTTGACTCAGTAGAAACATTTGATCTGTTCACAAACATCTAAATCAGGTTATACCAATGTCAAGGGATTTTCACTGAATATTTGCTGGAGCTGAAACTAAGTTAATTCAGTTTCTTTATCAGTTTTCCAGGTGTGGGGTTGAAAATGTCGATCTTTTTCCGTATTCTTATTTTACTGAATCATTTTAGTATCAATTCTTTTCCATATTTAAACTTTATAATGACTTTATTTATCAATCAGGGATTGTGTCCAGATCAAATTTTACTAATTAGAACTTTCTGCAAGTGTGAATTTTCTTTTTATGCCCATTGCCAAATCCAGTTTTCTATTTAGCCAGTGTTTTGTTTTGTGTTGATATTACTATTAATACAAGTACTATTCATTGTGAATTGAATTTTTTAACAGTAATTATTATTTATTTCTTAAGTAATCTGTAAGAAAATTATAAGCATTTCCTCCCTAATAGTATAGTTACCCTGTTATCTGGAATAGGTCCACTGTAGAGATTGGCAGACCTTTTTATAAAGGTCCAGATAGTAAATGTTTTATACTTTGTGAACTTTACTCTTCGTCAAAACTATTCAGCTCTGCTCTTGCAGTGGGAAAGCAGCCTCAGACAATATGTAAATGAGTGAAGGTTAATATGACTATGGTTAATATAACTTTATTTATGGGCGCTGAAATTTGATTTTCAGATAATCTCCACATGTCACCAAATACCCTTTTGATTTTTTTTCCAACCATTTTTCTTAGTGATGGACTGTACAAAAACAGGCAGTGATGCCGGATTTGGTCCATGGACTGTCATTTATTTACTGACCTCTGGTCTATTGTGTTGCTTTTCCAGTTCTTCTTTGTGCTTCTCATCTCTTCATGCGCCATTTTGTAGCCATCCGGTCATTGGTGGAGCTCAGTGCAAATGATGGGGTTAGGGTGTCCCCGGGGTCAGAATGTCAGCTGGAGTTATCAAGAGTACCTTGCATTTTACATGTGCTCAAATCCTCACACGGATGAGAATTGTCATTCCCATTTTACAGATGGTAAAACAGGTTCTTGGAAATAATAATGGTGAATAATTATTGAAGAAGCTTACCATGTGATGGACACGTGGATTATTACAGTCTCATAAGGTATACTGTCCTCAGAGTAATTTGTCCCAGGTCTCATAGCTAGAAGGTTGCAGGCCCCAGAGGTAAGCCAGTCTGTCTCCAGAGCCCATGCTGTTAACTGCTTTGTGGCTTTGCAGTGTTTCACAGAGTCATCAATGCAGTGCAAAGATATAGTAGCACACAACATGACTGATACAAATCTGTCTCTGTTAAGGGTAGCCTCTGGGTAAAAAAGCGTTTTTTCACCACAGTTTCTGAAACTTGATGCCCAGTAATTAACACAATCACCAGCCAAGGGCCTGCATGCATATGGCTGCGGTGTTTGAATGATCGTGTTAATGGCCGTGGCCGTGGCCCTGGCCACAGCCAGTCACATCGCCTTCCCTGCACTAAGGAGGGACACCACTGTGTCTGCTTAACGTGTGGTGCTGTAAGGAGTGAGATGCCACAGCTGCTCTTGCCAGAGAAGTGTTCAAGTAGATAAAATTCCTAGTTAAGATCATGAGGTGCTGAGGACCACCTCAGTGAATTCCATGGCTAACTAACAAAAATTTTCCATGAGGGAAGCAACTAACCTAATCACAGGTAAGACAAGCAGCTGGGCAGACAACCTTGCTTCCCTGGAACATACAAGTTGTCGTTGATGCAAGAGATGCTAAGATGAAGGAGTTCCAGTTCAGAGGAGCCTGGGCCCTCCCAGTCAGACCACATTCCGTGTGTGTGTGTGCGTGCGCGTGCACATAAATGTACGAGTGTGTCTTAACACGTGAACCTGTTGCTTTGTTCTCGTGCATGGAAATGTATGATCATTGAGACAGGCATGGTAATGGAGTCGGGGAAAGCTGAAAACCTCCAGGTACCTAGAACGTGCCTCACTGGACTCACAGGATAGTCTGAAACACACGTGCCCACTATAGGATGACTCTGCACTGTGCTTTGGAATGGCACATCTGGGAAATGGTATGTGGATGGCTTGCTAGACAAATGACAGAAACGTATCAGACCAAGTGTCCTGAGCTTTTACTGCTTAGATGAATAAGATGGCAGAGACTTTGCTCCCCATGTTTCTATTTCTTGTCAGCAGTAGCACCTCATATGTAAGAAGGTTATATAGCTGCTAGAGCCCACAAGGCAACTGAGTATGGAGAATCCCCCCAAATTGTGTGATGCACACATTTGGGCAGTTTGCTTAAAGCACAGAGAGAGCTTTTCCTCCTGTTCGTTGCTGTTCAAGTCCACAACACCAAAAGTCTACTCCCTGGAAGGAAACCAGGGAAAGCACTAATAACGTGGACAGATGAACATGGTGAAGAAAGGTGTTTCTACGTTCTCCTGTCCCTTTTCTTCTTTGCTTGCTTTCTAGAGTTGGGAGTTTCTGTTTCACTTGTCCATTGTTTTCTGTTTTCTAAACACCCATAAAGTGTTAGGTCCTCTGATTCTATCAGAAACATGGTCTCTATCCTTTGTATTCCCTCACTAAAATTGCTACAAAATTTGGATGTGGGTCCATGTGCACGATAGGTTTTTTATGAGTACTGAAAGGTGGGGCTAGAGCCTGGTAGATAAAACCAGTACGAAGATTCTGCACAAACTTAACTTTTTTCCCCTGCTGTCAGGTCACTTTACAGCTATACCAGAAGCTGCTTATTCTTTGTTACATCAGGTAGCCTCACATGCTTCACTCTAGATGTACCCCCATTTCTGGTTCCTTGGAACTTTCCCCTTGGACTGCCCCGCACCCCATTTTTTGACTTGCCGTACTCTGCAGTTTTTCCCTCGGGGTCTCCCGGCTCAATCGGAACATGTGGGTTCGCTCATTCTCGGCATT